>NW_010255989.1:14079-32806 GCF_000690775.1 Eurypyga helias
GGCTCTCTTTATATCAGAACCACATTTATCTTTCACAGTGACGTCATAGGTGTGGTTCTTGCTCCTCCTGTTTCTGATTGACTCTTTCTTTTTTCTGCTCCTCATCAAACTAATGAAATCCCAGCCTATGACAAAAAATCTTAAGGATTTCTAACTGTCTGACCTTATGCTTGGCACTGCTGAAAGCTAATTGATTGCCTCAAGGTTATCTGGTTCTTCTCAGTGTCCAAGAGAGGAAACTAGGAATTGCTTTCCCCCTGTCACCAAAAAGTGCCAGTAGCTTCAGTAGTAGTGGTAGGTATCCAAGGGACCTACTGTTCATCGGTAGCTTCTAGTGGCGTGCCAAGTCAGACATTATCTACTGAAATGTGTATATTGCAGGTGGTGTATGACAACACACACCTTTTAGGTACCCCAATCTTTGACCCTTGGAGGTGTTCTCTTGATTAATGGGTCCATCCTTCTGACATTGCTTTTTAAACCAGAGGCATTAATGAAAATATATAGTTTCTTGAAGGACTCCAAGACAACCTTCCCCCCACCCCCCCGACCAATTGTTTTGCTGTCAGCACATCCTTTCCTGTAGTTAGTTTCTTACCATCTTACAATTGTTGAATTCTATTCCCATTTTCTACAGCATAGTCTTTTCCCATATGACACTGTAGAAGGAACTCTAATGAAGTCCAGATATACGAAAAATGGATAATTCCTCTCATTTGAAAATCTATTATTCTAAAAAATTCAACAATTGGTAAATCAATCTTACTTTATAACCCCAATTTTCCACTTCCTTCCATGTCTTTAATTTCTTTCCTTCAAAGAGTGTGCTAAAACCATGAATGAGGTTTTGCAGGTCAAAGGCCTTTAATCTGCATGTCCTCTTTTATGTTCTCTTAAAACTCTCACCCTCTTTTGAACCCATTGGCCAGTTTCAACCAAACTTGAGAAGGCAGTAATAATCAGAAAGCTTTTACATCTCTGGAAGAAGGCAGTAATAATCAGAAAGCTTTTACATCTCTGGAAGTTTGGACAGATGGAGAGACTTGTTAGTGTTGACATTCAGGGAGATGCCGGAGTATAAGCACTGGTACCACAGTTAAAGATGTCTTGAAATCCCCAATGTCGAGAAGTGTATCAAGTGAACCTTAGACAATGAGGACTCAAAAGAGGAGATCGTGTATTGCTAGTCTTTCTGCCTATGAACCAACTAGTTTAAAACTGCTGATGGGGCCTGACTTTTGCTTTTAGCTTCAGGCATTCCCTGTACAGCAGAGCTACCTCCTGTCAAGTGACTGTGTTTGAGAAAGGCCCTATTCAGAGTCATGGGATTGCAGGCTTTTTCCCCAGTAAGTGTTAAAGGTTTTCTGACATGGCTGATAGTACCACAAGCTTTTCCAGTTGGTAGCTGAGCTATGATAAAAACAAGATTCTATTATGGCTTTCAGATCCTAGGTTTCTTTGTCTTTGTTTGACATTGTCCAGAACATTCATCTAGATAATATAATTATGCTGTTCTTCCATGCACAGCTATGCTGGAGAACAGTTGCCTGAGGAATAAAAAGAAATCAAGCATCTCTTTGTCTTTAGTAGATGCCAGGTTATTCGTCCATGCTTGCGTGGTCATATTGACAACAGGTTATGTGGTTAAATTGTCTGATTTTTATTGCTTCATGGTTAGGATATGCAAGACATTTGGAAAAACCCCTTCATTGCAATCTGGAGATGGGTTTTTTCTCTTATGCTTCCTGGGATAGATTTTCTACCCCTGTTGTCTGTGCTTATGACACTTATTTGTGAGCATTTAATAGCTAGTTTCCTTACCTAGCATGCCTTGTTCCATGTTACCAGATATTTGGCAGGAGTGGGGGTCTGTGAAAAAGGCCAGCTACCCAAAAGTTTCTTATCTTCCTTCTCATTCATTTTCCTTCATTTGTGTTTGGCTTAAGTTTTTCCTTATTGTAGTAAAAAACGCCGTAACAGCTCTGATTTGTGGCTAGGAGATCTCTGCTGTTACTTTTGAATGAATAAGCCTGTAGAAATGTTTTTCTGATTGGAGGTAGAAATGTAAAGGAGTGATTGGGTTAACCAAGGAGATGCTTGGAGAATGGGTTTAGACAAATGGTCTGAGGGAATGGGATTGAATTAATTAACTTCAATTTCTGTAGTATAGTAGTAGTTGCTGTTATAAATCCAGGGTAGTATAGTTAAGCAAGAGCTAAGCAAACATGGTAAGAACAACTGGTTAGATAGCAGTTCTTGTAGAAAAGTTTTGTTACAATTTCAATGGAAAATCATGATTGCCATTCTTCAAAATGAAAAAACAAACAAGCAAACAAAAAAATCCCAACCAACCCCAACCAAACCAGACTTCATACTTTGATTTGGAAACTAGTTTTTGCCTGCAAGATGTGTGAGGAAAGTTCTGCTCTGTTCCAAAATGGTTAGGATTCAGCTGGAGTACTGAATCTGACTGTCTGTTTTTGAGCATTACACCAAAAAAATGACAGGGTTCACAAAAAAGGTAAAAAATGACTGAATAAAAAAAATACTATAATACAGGAACTGCAAAAAAAATTCAAACACTGAGGTTACTTAGCTTAAAGAAATGATGACTGAGAGGAGATAAGGTTACAGTTTTGAAGTGTTTAAGCAGCTAGTGCAAGAGAAAAGAATAACTTTTTCTCCAGGTCTCTGGTGAATAAGGGCAATACAGAGGGTTTAAAACTGCAGCAACAAAGGTGCAGGATAGATATTAAACAAACTTCCTAACAGAATGGGCAGTGAAGTACTAGAAATAATTGCCTGGGGAGCACTAAAATAAGGTCTGGAGCAAGATTAGCTCAGACAAACTTCGGTCAGGAATGGCATGAAGAGGGTTTCAGGGACAGAAGGTGAACCCGATTATCTCCTGAGGTCCCTTTTGGGACTGTTTTCTCAGTCATTGTGGCTCTGCTGTCCTTTAACATAGCCCTCTACTAGTGCACTGAATTATTTTAAGAACGCAGCTGGCTTAGTTAAATATGCATCAATTCTAGTTTAAAAGTTACTGGGGTTCAGAGAACGAGTATAATATTGAAAAGCATGATATGTGCCGAGTTCAACATCGAAGTGCATTTTGTAGCACACAAGAACTGTGTGGCATCTTCTGACTAATCTGTACATGACATACAGTGTTTGTGATTTGGTTGCGGATGAAGGCTTTTTCAGCAGCTGAAGAAAGCCCTGGTGAACAACACTCCTGGTTCCCCCGAGACTGCAAGCAGAGTCTGGGGACTAGCAATACTTTGATTGCTGATTGATGTATTAAACAATAGAGTTGACAGAAGAATTCTCTAATATTTGCCTTTTATTCAGGGACTGCTGGCTAGCTCAAGATTTATCAACACTCAGGAAAATATTTTCTTCCTTACAAAAGAAAAAAGCAGCAGACTCTCGTTTTGACGTTAAGATCCAGATGAAGTTTGTCTCTGATAGATTTTTGTTGTGTCCCAATTAGATTTGCCTTTAAAGAAACACTGCTATATTCACCTTCTTTATTTTAAGACACTCATAATTGCTATATTGCTTCTGTCTGATGAAGATGTGGCTCCAAATCAACATTTATGAACAGAATCAAAGTACTGTAGAACACCTACACAAATGCACTATTCCTCCTACATGCCAGAAAGATCAGCTTTTAGTAGCTTAAAAAGCGCTGCTCTTGCTGTGTTAGATTTCCAGTGTCTGTAGATATTTTGTCCCTGTTGTGAGAATTGCCATTGTCTTGTGCGTGAACAAAAGTCTCTGGGCTTGATTCAGTTCTGACTTGCCCTGGGGTAGGCGAAACGGGTTTCAGTTCAAAAAATTAAGTTGAAAGGGGATAGGCAAAGCAATGCTGCTCGCTTCCTGAATATGAATAACTTCTCAGAGCTCACATGCTATTTGACAGCGTACAATTGTTGGAAGGGAGAGTGTGTTAGCAGATGGCTTGTTTATATGGGTTTTAGTGGAAAAGCATTTGTTTACAGCAGCCTGACTATAAACTCTGGAGGAACTTTGGCTGTAGCAATCAGCCAGACCCAGCAGCATGTTGCCAGGTTGTGGTAGAACAATTTCACAAAGCTGGCTAGCAGGGGAATGATCCTTTCCATCTTCCTGTTCCCCACCCATGTACCGATATACAATATTTCTTTTCTAGCCCCTTATAGATTTGGTTCACACTTTCTGGGTTATTTCTGTGCCGAGGGGCATTGCAGGCCCTGCCAGCACCTCCATGAGTTATTTGCTTCCTGTTGTGCTCTCTTCTTAACATCTCATGACACATTCATTCAGTAAATCCTTTGATCCCCTTTCACCCTCCCTTTATAGTGATGTATCTATTATGACTTCCTAAGGCTCTTTTCTTCCCTAGTAAAAAAGACCATAACCCCTTTTCTAATGGAGTCGGCAGTTTTATTTCCATAGGGATGAAACAGTCCCTACATCGTGCAGACACATCTGGCGGGACATAACACGAGCTGCCTGAAGCCATCAGGTAGGACTCCAGAGAAACCCTGGTGTCTTGGGCTGGTGGGCTTCACAGGGGAAAGAAAGTCCAACAAGCATTTAACATAACCTATTGCCTTACAGAATTTTTGGCAAGGTGCATCAAGGTGGGGATGCTCTCTGTTCCCTGTCTCCATGGGCTGGAGAGGTCTTAAGCTCACTGTCGATTATCTGAGGTATGTACAGGCTGGAAGAGGTTGTGGAGTGGGCTAGTTTCTTTGCAAGACCCTAAAAGGTGGGTACTAGTAGGAAAGGATTAATGATGTTCTGAGCTGGAGTCCAGGGAAGAAGGTAGGAGCAGAGTGCAGGTTTAGGGTTGCGGGAGTGCAGGAAGCGTGGTTTCTAGATGGAAAAAATATAAACCCCAACAAAATCTATGAGGAAAACCAAAGCCTCAAGTTAATGGCTTTAGGGAGAGCTGGATGCAAACTGTTATGGGTGTTTTTAATAGTACTTTGCCAAACCTGTTGACTTCAGTGCAAAGTAGCAGCTAAAATGCTTCATAACCGGATGTTTGTGATTAGAGAGGGAGTTCTTGAGCTAAATGGTGGGGCGAGCTTGTGCATACCTCTAGGTTTTAGGAAGGTAGAAAGCAGCTTTAGGGAAACTATGATGGGTCATGGGATGGGTGGCTCCCTGCTGTGGGGACTATTATTTTTTCAGAGAAGGCACATCTTTGGTTTGAGTTGTGGTGTGAACAGAAACCTAAAGCTGGCTTAGGCTTTAGATATATAATGGGTTAGGAGATGAAGAGAAGGCAGTCGGACAGATCTTTGTGAAGGGTGCTTATCTGTCTATAAAATGGGTGGGTTGCTTGTTACTGCAGCACCATTCTAAGGAAAAAAATGTAGGTTACTTTATCCTTTCGAAATCTGCTACTGCACCCCTGCTCTCAAGCTGACCTTCATGCCTGTGAGAATCACTGAATGACCTTCTCCACACAGTAAGCACGTGCTCCTGGGCATTAGCTCAAGGCTACTTATGACTTAGAAGTGCTCTGCCTGTCCGTGACATGTGTTTAGCTCTCCCGCAGTCCTAAAAAAAACTAAAACCCCATCTTAACTCTGCCAACGGGTCGGCCTCCATTTTCTGTATTTCCTTACACTTCAGGCGTACTTTGCCTGTTATGCCTCGCAAAAGGAGCACATCTGTCAGTCTGCAGCTCTTCCATTGCCTTGAATGTGTAATCCTGAGCAAGGCTGAGTGGTGCTTGAAGCAGATGTCTATCACAGGCTCATTGGCTTTGAGCCCATTTTACTGTTGACTTGTAGGCTGTTGGTCTCCCCTGTGATATCTACTTTCCACCAGCAGGCAGTTCCTAGGAGGGCACTCTGGGACCTGAAATGTTTTCCTGTGGTCTGCCTCAGTCTAACATGTCAAGGCAGCAGGGTTTAGGGAGCACACTTGCTCGGCAGGTTAAGACCAGCTGTTACATCCTAAGTGGTGTCATCTAGAAGGGCCTAGGTAATTGGAAAGTGAAAATCTGTCTCACTGGGTTTGTTTTGGTTGTCTTTTTACAAACCTGGACCACAAGCTCTTCAGTCTAGGAAATACACTCCTATTGTGTGTGGAGATGCAATTCCCTGCTCATTTTGTTCCTCAGTGGGGTGCACGGTTCACATTTTTGTACAAAAATTAATAAAAAGAGGGAAATTTGCTATAAATCAAGTAGAAGGTGTAGACCATAATTGCTCATTTAAAGTCTGCCTTTGTGGTCCTTGGATATTGGCCCGTCCTTATTTCCTGACACCATTGTGAAGGTGTTTGAAATTCCTCTCTCCCTGATAGGAACTAGGCTCTCAGTGTGTAAGGAACCAAGACATATATTTTGCAGTGTTACAGTGAGAGCAGATGAGTCATAAATGTTCTTGAAAATCTCATCCTGTTCAGAGACTGCATCAGAAAATGTGACAGACAAGTAAAATGGTGTTTCCCATGGGATTGACCTTTTGTGGACTAAGACTTATTTAAGCATTGCTATGTCCCTATCAACTAGCAAACCCGTGTTTTGTTATGGAACACCACAAACGTTTCTTTTTGTGATCCTAAGTCCATAGGTAGGGTTACCTGGCAAATGGTCTCATACAAGCACTTATGCAGAGAAAGAAGAGATTCTCTGTGTGACTGAGTAATGTGCCCTTACTTGGTTCCTTGACAAATTTACACCCTATTCATGTTCTTAAGACCTCCATCGTTATCAGCACCGTGATCCTCTGCCTCTGCAGGGACAGGCTGGGCATGCATTCAGCAATCGTTTTGAAGATGAATGTCTTGGATAGTTTGGATTACTAATTTGCTATTTTAAGTTCACATTGTGCTTTGATGGCTCTTATGGGATTTTTCTCTCACAGTAAGGGACAAAGATCTAAGGGGTGCCTGTTTAGTTTTTTCTCATCCTGTAACAATACAAAATGTCATCTCGGCCTAAGTAGATACACATGTCACCAGCCCTGTGGCAGTGTACTGAGTAAAAACTTTACCCTTCATGCAAATACTTGAATATTTAAGCAGACTTAAGGGAAGGGAACCAATAGATGACATCCTTCTAGAATACAAACGTAGTGTGCTATTGACTCATGCTCAGTTTAAAAATAAATACCTCTTAAAATGTCTCCTTTTAATTTTTTAATGCTTATTTTTAAGATCAGAAGAATTAAGAGATTCCCATTTCCAGGCCAGTATATTTGACAGGTTTATAGCAAAAGACACTAAGCTGAGTGGTGCAGTTGACATGCCTGAGGGATGGGATGCCATCCAGAGGGGCCTGGACAAGCTTGAGGAGTGGGTCCTTGTGAATCTCATGAGGTTCAACGAGGCCAAGGGCAAGGTCCTGCACCTGGGTTGGGGCAATCCCAAGCACAAGTACAGGTGGGTGGAGAATGGATTGAGAGCAGCCCTGAGGAGAAGGACTTGGAGGTACTGCTGGATGAAAAGCTGCTGGACATGAGCTGACAATCATAGAATCTTTAGGTTGGAAAAGACCTTTAAGATCATCAGGTCCCACTGTTAATCTAACACTAATACCATCACTAAACAATGTCCTTCAGCACCTCATCCACACATCTCTTGAATAACTGCAGGAATGGTGACTCAACCAACTCTGTGGGCAACCAATGCCTGATAACCCTTTCAGTGAATAAATTTTTCCTAATAGCCAATCTAAATATTCCCTGGTGCAACTTGAGGCCATTCCCTCTTGTCCTATCACTTACCACTTGGGAGAAAAGACCAACACCCACCTTGCTACAACCTCTTCTCAGGTAGCTGTAGAGAGTGATAAGGTCTCCCCTGAGCCTCCTTTTCTCCAGGTTAAACAACCTCAGTTCCCTCAACTGCTTCTAACAGGACTTGTTCTCTAGACCCTTTACCAACTTTACTGCCCTTCTCTGAACATGGCCCAGCACCTCAATGTCTTCCTTGTAGTGAGGGGCCCAAAACTGAACACAGTATTTGTGGTGTGACCTCATCAGTGCCGAGTACAGAAGGACAATAACTTCCTTAATCTTGCTGGTCACACTATTCCTAATGCAGGCCAGGATGCCATTGCCTCGTGCTCAGAAGGCCAGCTGTGTCCTGGGCTGTATGCAGAGGACTGTGGCCAGCAGGTCGAAGTAGGGGATTCTCCCCCTCTACTCTACTTTGGTGAGACCCTTCCTTGAGTACTGCATCCAGCTCTGGCGCCACCAGCACAGGGAAGACATGGACCTTTGGTCCAGAGGAAGTCCACAAGGATGATTAGGGGGCTGGAGCACCTCTCCTATGAAGACAGGCTGAGGGAGTTGGGGTTGTTCATTATAGAGCAGGTCTGGAGAGACGTTATAGCAGCATTCCAGTACTTAAAGGGGGTTTATAAGAAAGATGGGAACAAACCTTTTGGCAAGGCCTGTTGTGATAGGACAAGGGGTAATGGTTTTAAAACAAAACAGGTTAGATTTAGACTAGATGTAAGGAAGAAATTTTTTACAATGTGAGTGGTGAAACACTGGAACAGGTTGCCCAGAGACGTGATAGATGCTCCAAACCTGGAAACATTCAAGGTCAGGCTGGACAGGGCTATGAGCAACTTGAGCTCGTTGAAGATGTCCCTGCTCATTGCAGTGAGGGTTGGACTAGGTGACCTTTGAAGATCCCTTCTGACCCAAACCATTCTATGATTCTGTGGGTTATGTGTCATCTTAAATCCAAGTATTTTTCCTACTAATGTAATTAGTTTTTCGTTAGATGTCTTAATATAAATATAATATCTCATTCTGAATTCAATTACTTCAACTGTTTTCTCCTCTACTGTAAGGTATTCCTGTTTTTTACTTGCCTCTGCTCTCGTCAAGACCATAAGCTTGCAGAGATGGGAACTATTCATTGTTCTGTATTTAAGGTACCACCAAGCTATTAAACTCAGTACCTTTTTGTTTATTAAAATGATCTTTATTAAAAATGGTGATTTGTAATATTGCTTTGTATTTACATGGAAAACACATGGAAGCTAGATCCTACCACTCGCAAGCTGAGAAGTACTTTACTCTGTACATAGTCTATATGCAGTACTTGTTCACTGAAAACCTTGTCTGGTCTAAAAATAAGGTCTGTGGTTTCCTTTAATGGAACCAAGACTATCTGAGGTCTTGAAGTTATGCATGTATTTATATGATTGCTAAGAAAGTGCCAAGGACACTACTTGGTAATCTTACATTTTAGCTGTGAGGGTGTCAGTATCCAGTCCTAAACTGGGGTCTGATACTGCCATTGCCTTGTGCCCGCAGTCCGTCTTACAGATCTGAGTAGTCTAGCTGAAGCTAGCACATTACTTAGGTTGTCAGTACTTGGAGGATGACTCTCTGATGGCCACAATCCTTTCAACACTTCTGCATGTGCTTAATTTGGGATTACTGATGAGTTTACAATGAAGCACATATGTAAGAGCTGGCAGGGTTTGATGTTCCTCATTTGTTGCTACAAAGAGAGATTTCTTAATATACCTATTGTATTTTAAGATGCCTTTTTTTTTTTTTTAGTAATCAAGACATGTTTACTGCAATCAGTGAATCTTTGCCAGGACTAGGACACTCCATATTAGCAGAAACCAGTATGTCTGCAAGGTACTATTTATTTTCCTACAACCAACATATATTTCAAGAACCCCCACCATCATGAAGTTTTCAACTCAAGCTACTGCACCAGGATGAACCTCAGATGCATAATTTAAGAGGCAGAGCAAGTGTATATCCCATGAGCTATACTTTATTATCCAACTTCAACATGAACCATTCCTGAAAATCAGGAATCACCTTTACCAGATGAAGGCCTGTACCTTTACATGGCACCCACTCTGCAGAAACATTGAGAAACAAAGATGAGAAATCTCTTGAATTCATATTTTGTTTTTAAAAAACAGCTCTGTAACTTTTACAGATGGTGGTGTTGGGCAGAATTCTCCCCTATTGTGTTTCTTCTGTAGACGTTGCAATGAAGTCTGAGTAATTCAACCTCTTGTCATGGGTTATGTCCCACACGGCCAGAATGAGTGGCGATGACACGATGATTGTGGTACATGATTAAATGGGGTGTGTGATGATCATCATGATTTATAAAAAAAAAAAGAGAGAGAAAAAGCACTGTTGGCTTTGATGGAGTATGCTAATGTATCGTGTTGGGAGATCTGTATAGCAGTTCTATTTGTTGGGGTTTTTGGGTCTGAAAAAGGCATTGATTGTGTGAGCTTTTCTTCTTTTTTTTTTTTTTTGTTATTCCTTTTAATTTTTACTTTTGCTGTGTGGTCCCGTGCAAATCCCACTGTCAAGTCCTGAAGCTCCTTCCCTGACGGAGCAGCTTTGTAGGGAAGTCAATGTGTGACACAGTTTGGTTCCTACTGTCACCTGATTTGTACCCGTGGAGCGGTGGGAGCACTGCAGTGTCTCGTGCTGGCTGCTGCTCTCCTTCAGCCCTGCCCTGCCATGCCAGCTCAACGCTGGCATGTGGTTATGGTTTCCACCTGCCTTGGGATGGTTGTGCAGAGTTAGTAGAAACCAAGGTGTTTACAAACTAGAGCTTGCAGAGAGCCTAAATGTGTTAGTGAAAGGCTTCCCTGCACTTCGTCACACTTGGCTTTCAATAAAATAATTACTTTTTTCTCTACAAAAATGTCACTTACAAACTTCTTTAGTATGTTCAGCCATCTTAGTGAGAACTTCTTTTTGCTTCTCTGCCTTTATTTTTTTTCCTCTAAAAGTGTACTTAGTGAAAACCGCTGGGTTGACAATGCTGGAGAAATAAGTTCACAGGAAAAAAACACCATAGGAAAAAAGATGTAATTTCCGTGTCGTATGGTTTGATACTATGCCTGGAGTTCTAAATCTCCTTGGTTCCTTACACAGTCACTTATGCAGGCCATAAGGCCTGGTGCTTTGCAGGAAGAGCCGTGTGGAAAGAAGGCTACAATCAGTAGAGATGCTGGTGTGGGGTGAGAGGTATCCAGACATCTCACTATAGCTCAGTTTGTGCTTTTCACCAACTGCTGTGCAGGGACTCTGTGTGTGAGTGTCTTGGGGTGAAGGCAGGGGAGCTGCAGCTGAATAGGCTTAGTCTGGAGGCACTATAGGGTAGCCTTGCTGTACAGGTGAGCTGCTTTGGGCCTGTGCTGGTTTGGGGATACATTTAACAGTGTAGACATGTTCTAAATGTGATTTTGTCACTCTAGATGTCTGCAACAGAGCAGACTTGAATTTTAAACCAGTCTCCCAAGTTCTAGGCTGATGGCTTCATTAGTTGACTACTTCTAAATTACCAAGATCCACTAAATCAATGTATACTCCACTAAAAAGTGCTGATTTTGGCAATACAGATATTTTAAAACCAAAGAAGATGTTCAGAAAAGATGCCACTGCATATGTCCTCAAGAATGACTTGGAAGTGTTGGTGGGAACTAGCTACCATTTCCCCAAAGCAGATCCATGTGTTAATTCACACTGTACCATCCTTTTAAACATCCTTAGCTGTGCTTGAACATTTGTCCTGTGGAAGGAGAATCTTTGGGTTATTTCAAAGGTTCCTTGATATTTTCTGTTTATAAAATCTGCCTACTGAATCACTAAAACTGCTTTTTGCTTCAGGTTGATTGGATGCAGACCTTACTACCTTATAAATATGATGAAGAAATGTTTCAGCGTGGCTTCTGGCCTTTTGATGTATGCTCATTCTACCCCTTCTGGGAGAGCTAGGGACAACCAAATTCTTGCTTTACAACGTGAATCTGCATTTGTTTAGAGGTGATGCAATATGTAGAATTTCAAATCATAGGAAAAGTAAACCAAAGTAAACTTCCATGAAAGGAGAACTTGAAAACCACAGGCAAAAATAATTCTTTGATTGTTTTTTTTCTGGGTAGTTCACTGTAGATGCTGGTGAAAAGGGTGTCCAGTTACTAGCATGAATGCCTCTTCTTATTGCTTGACTACATATTAAAGGTTTTAAAAGTCTTGCATATACGACTCAGTAATATCTCTATTATTTAGTGAAATGTCTACCTTTTATTTTCCGAAGGGTAGAGATGACCCTGAAATAATGGCTTTATGACCATCTCTTGATCTAGTTTTTCTAGAATGAAACTTCAGTCTCTGCAATAAAGACCTGTGTGGCCACCAGATTTTCCGTGGACTATGGGTCACTTAACACGCGCTGTCTGGATGTGCCTTAGTTCCTTAAACCAGCACTGCTCTTAAACCTCTCTGCCAGAGGATGGTGCAGTGTTGCTGGGAAGAGATGGTAGGAAGGTGATGGGAACAGAGCCTCCACCTCTGCCTCCTTGTCCAACCTCCTGGTGCTGGGCTGTTGAGCCGCAAGCACTCATGGTGGTCTGTGCACTGCAGTGTCTGTGTGCTCTCTTTGTTTTCTAAATATACAGAATTAAATATTTACCCCAGTGTTCAGTGCACAAGCTGTGTCTACGTGTTCTCTGGCCATTTGGCCATCACCCTTCTATGGTATGTTGTCATCTCTGGTAAACATGTTACATCCAAAATGAGGGGAACATCTTTTCACTTTACTGTTAGTAGACAGTCGCTTTCTAGAGCAATTAAGGCATTTTGGTTTCCTTCATTATTTATTTTCAATGAGTCCTTACAGATCCATAGATATATTTTCGTGGCCTTTGTTGTGTTGTGAAACTTACTTAAAAAATAATACAGAAAAGAAACCCTTTTGATAAAAGTTAGTCTTGTGATCTGAGCATCTAAAATGTTCTTTGAAGTTTGTCACAGGTCAGCCTCATTGTATTACAGTGCTTACTCTGGGCATATTTTGTCGCAGTGATAACTCATGCTGCTACACTGTTAAATCCTAGGAAAAACTGAGTAAACTCTTTCCAGCAGGAGATGACTTGGCCAAATATATTGCATTTATAAAGAAAAAGTAACACTTTAAGTTAAAGTTGAAGTTAAAAATGAGAAAATTGCACATACATCAAGGAATTTTTTTTTTCGTGGGGGCCAGATTTTAGGAATATCATAAACAAACCCCAGGACACTTACAGTAGAATCAGTAAAATATGAAGTCCTTTTAACTACAGCAGGGTGGAATATGGTATCCAACAGAAAAGTATTTGTTTGAAACCACCACCATGAACAAGAAGACAAAGTCAGAGCTGTGGTATATGTGTTTATACAGCAAACTTGGAGAAGTGCTGTGCTGATCCTGCAGAAGACTAGTTGGTGTGGCTGAGCTGGAGGAATTAGCTGGGGTTTCCATCTTCTGATGAACTCTGGATTTTTATTGTTTAATTTTAAACGGGAAGTGTTTTGTTTCAGTGTAGCTGTAATTCTTATTACATGTGTGTCCCTTTCTTCTGCCATGCTTAGCAGAGCAATAGCATGAAAGGGAGCAAGTTTTCTCTACAGGGCACAGATGAAACTGCTAATAAAGTCCCAGCTAATTTTTGTTTATTTTCTGGCAATTAAGAAGGAGATCTTGTTTTTCTCAAGTTTTGCTGGCATGCCCACAAAGTCTAGTGATGGCAGGTACCACATGAAATACATGCACCAAGAAACATTTGTTTTATTTCAATGTAGTTCCTCTATATTCTGGAACAAACATTCAGCTTTCTTTTCTAAACTGCATTTAAAAAAATCACACTCCCCCAAACAAAAGAAGTTTTCCTTCTCACAAGAGCATCTGTTATTTAGCAACATCTAAATTTCCATAAATAATCCCAGATTTCTCCTGCACAAAGATATAAACAATTGTTCCAGGCTCAAGCCTCCCCCTGTTTCACTGCCTGTGCAAGGGGAGTGGGAGAGGAGGTGCTGGTGGGCAGTCTGCAATGTTGGGACAGAGACTGGGCAGGGCAGAGGTGGCTGGGTCTGTGGAAGATGTTCATCAGAGGGGATTTTTGAGGCTGTTGAGTGTTTTGAGCAGCCAGCCTGCCATGTGGAGTGGTGATCCTGCCTAGCTTGGCCATGGGTTGAAGAGGGTAACGCTGGGATGGTGATGAAGGGATGCCACTCTCCTCTGACCTGAGACATAAGACTGGAGTCCCCAGTGGGAGCTCACCACAAAGCTGCTTGGGACTGGAGGCTTCTCACTATCCCAACTCTGTTTTTTTTTTAACATAATATTTCTGTAGGAGGCAGAGGGGGAGTTAACATCTGAAAATTCTTCCTTTTATTCATTCACTAGAAGGTTTCTTTGGTGTTGGTGTGTTGGGTTTTTTTTGTTTTCTTTTTTTTTTTTGAGCACTCTGTTAGCAGGTAATTAAAAAGAGTAGTATTGAGCAAGAAAGGATAATGGCACAAAGAGAAATTAGTGGTTCTAGAGGCACCAACTCCTTTATAAACTTACAAAATTAACAAAATACTGCTTTTGGCTCCCTGCTGTAATAATATTGTATTCTTAATACATGAATATGCAACTTGAGAAACAAAGGTTCTCAAGGTTAAAGAATCCTTTAAAAGGTTTGTTTGTTTCTCTTGCCAGAATGTGTGGTGGTGGTGGTTTTTTTTTCCTTTTCTTTTTTTTTTTTTTCCTGCTGGGCTAAAGTTGCTGACAAATTAAACTATGCCATCAGCTAGCTTATTTTTTCCCCCAAAATTACTGTTACTTTTAATTGACAAATATCAGGATGCTTAAATTTCTTCAGTGATTCAGTAAACAAGGACGCCACTTTTTCCATTAAGGTCTTGGGATGGCTATTTACTCTCTTATACAAGAAAATCAATTTATCTCTGTTAAGATACTGTTTCACAGTGAATCTCATTTTTAACTTGCATTGACCTTGTCCTATGATTATTTCTCTTCCATTCTGTCACAGCGGATTGCTCCAGACAGCTTTTCTACGGTTTGAAAATTTTGCAAATATTAATTTCATTATTCGTCTCAATATTACTCCCTGATTCTTTGACACCTGCTGACAACCTCAGAGAGTCTTTTTGAGGCTGCAATACTGATCTTCCTTAGATCCATTGTCACCAATTTTCTTTTAAGGGTGAGCTATTTTGCAGTGAATGCAGCCTGCACGAACATGCCTGTTCAGTACTTGCAGTTGATTTGCTTGAAGAACAGCAGGAACTAATCCTGAAGTTAATGGCTGGATGGAAGGGCTGATGGAGGTTGCATTTTTATGTCTCAAAATCTTACTGTTGGAGCTCAAGCCCTGTAAAGGAAATGTGCACAGAGTGAATGAATGAATGAAAACCTTCACTTTTCATCGTAACATGACAGAGTTATGTCATCCCACTGTCAACTGCTGAAGTTGATGTGAATTCAACAGAACCTTAGAAATGCTTCTAAACTGCTGCTTTGATATTTTTATATCATCTGAAAAAACTTCATATGCTGACTCTTGTTTGCTTCTTTTTTCTTTACAATTTTGTGATAATGAGATAATTGTCTGTGATATGCAAAAATAAAGCAGGAATATCTTAATCAGAGTAGTTTAACCCCTTTGAATACTCTCTCTCTGCTGTAAAAACAGGTACCCATACATAAATTAAATACAAATTATGAATTCAAGTGAACTGAAGTTACCCAAGCTCAGCAAGGACATTTTGACTTTCTGTGGTAACCTTTGTTCTTGGCAAAGTGACTAACCGCTCAGAAAAACAAATCATTTTGCACTGGTACCTGAAATACATCTGTGAATAGGACCCCTAGTCTCCAGTTAGCCAGACCAGCTTTTTGTCTCTTGGGTCTTGCTGTTCCTCTAAATATTTCTCTTTAATCTGAAGAACTTGTTTTTCTAGAGGAAGAGATTTCTGGGGAGAGATCCAGGAGTTACTGGTGCTCAGCTGGTCTTGGAGTGCTTGCAGTGTGCAGGATCAGCAGCAGCGGGTGAGGAGCTCTCTGATTCTTTGAGTTAAGATGGGAGGAAAAGATTATGAAGCCTTCCCTTACCACAGGCCTTGAGCAACAATACTTCTCATTCTAAACCATCGCAGAGGGTGGTGGGATGTGGTCCAGTGACTCTCCTTTCACTCCTTTTGTAAAAGCTCACTAAGAAGTAGTTCACTGAGAAAAGTATTGTTTCTCTGAAAAACCTGATATATTGTTAGAAATAATATTATTTTAAAGCATCAGCCATCTTCATTGTTGCTTAGTTGTTTCCTTTCCCTCCCGCCTTAACCCCCCACAAAGGAGTATGATATTAAAGATGAGCACTGTTTTTCTTCAGCAGCACCTGTGGCTTCAGTCTGCTTATTTGGACTTTTGCATGACATCGGTTGCTGAGGTTTTGGTGTGCCTTCTCAATGTATGAAGTGGAATTCAAGGTTTTGGCTTGAACATGTGAATGGCCTAACTACCAGAGAGTGGTCTTTTCCCTTCTGTGTTACTGCTGCTGTGGGAATGGGCAGAGATGACCAAGCAAGTGCCTTTACCACAGATGGGAAATCTTCTGGCTGTTTGTCATCTTCCCCACTGAATTTTTTAACCTTCCCAGTGATCTTCAAAGTCTTATCCTTCCTCAGGCCCCTGCAGAGGGGGCTGACTGGCTGTTGGCTTCACTGGGCTTCAGATCAGGAACCGAACCCAGAGTCTTCTTCTTGAGTGTCCTAGTCTTCCATGGTGGTGAAAGCCACAAAGTTTTGTTGTGATGCAAAAGGTGTATTGAAGGACTCTGCATCAAATGTCCTATGTACAGTGGCTAAAGCAGTAAGGAGGTAGAGGTGGTTAATATGTGCACCTGATCGAAGGAGGTGTACATGCATACACATGCCAACACCTTCCTTTAAGCATCCTGCAAAGTGGGGGATGAATTAGAGTTGTACAAATACACAAGTTTGGGGAGATCCTTCGTCAAGAAAGTTCCTCTACTAAGGTGAAAGAGAAAATATGGGTGGAAGGTAGTCCATGCCCACCACAGCCCTGCTAGGGGACGAGCTTTGGTGAGCTGTGGGCGCTGGCCTGTTTGCTGAAAGGTAAATCCTGAAAGTCATGTGGGTACAGGATGAATGCTCTTTTATCAGCAGAGGTGCTGCAGCCAGCAGCTTGTGCACTGTAACAGCTCAAGCTCTGATCCACCTCCACTGCCAGCAGTGCTGGGGCTCTCACATGGCGTGGGCAGGTCACCCTGTCAGGGTACCAAAATCAGAGCTGCCCATGAATGTGCTGACATCCGTGCTTTCTTGGGCAAGAGGCTTGGGGCAGAAAAAGTGCCTTGAACCCTCACTTTGCAGCAGTGCCAGCAGCTGTCCCTCTTTGGGCACAGGCATGTGAGCAAAATCCCAGTGAGCTGGAGGGCATTAAGGCACTGCCGGCTGCTGTGTGGAGGATGGGATGCTGTGCAGCTGGAAGGGAGGAAATCGTAACTCAGAGGGAAGGGATGGAGGTGGATTATGGCACTAAACCACACAGAACTTAAATCCTCAAGTGCAGGCTTGGCTGTAGCAAAGATGTATCTTAATCTTTGTACAATACTTGAGCCCACCCAGAACAGACTCTTTCATGAGGTTTGAAAATGTTCCACTGCTTTATTATGAATGAAAAAAAGTTTTGCTCAAACTCATCCTCTTCTTACAGGATATATATGCTATTAATTTATGCTGATGGGGGAAAAATATTTGTCTATTTTGCTTGGAAAACAAATGCTGAGATTGTATGGTAGAGGTCCTTTCTGTAGCTGTGACTTCCGCACTAAAAACTGGTATTGTGATAAACTTTCTGGGAAAATATTTTCTGAAAAGCCTCCCATCTATATTTTCTTGTCTGTGACTTCTCCAGAACAAAGCTACGCAGACTTGTCTTGCTTGGCTAAGATTCAGCTCGGCATTTTATTTATTTATTTATTTATTTAATGACACCTACATGAATTCTGCACTTGTGAGTTTCATTCAGACAGATTAAAAGAAGGGGTGGAGGGGTATGTCCATCCACTGTTCAGCTACTGAACGCATGGACAGCTCCTTAATGTCTCGCATGTAGGTTGGAAAACTTAAGATCCTCGTACAATCTACCATGCTTTGTACAGCTAAACCCTTCTCTACTTCTGCTCCTTGACTTTATAACAAAGCCTGCTCCTGAGAAGCAGACTGATGCCAGAGGAAAGGGCGATGGGGTAGGACAACATCCTGTCAAAACTGCTCAGCTTGTGCAGCAGGAGGCCAGGAGAGTGTTGACTATAGGTCTGAAGAGTGTCCTGCAGCCAAGCCCTGTTAAAAGACTGTCAGAGTTTGTGACATGGCTGCTAAGGAGAATAAGGAGCAATCTTGAGGAGTAAAACCCAGGAACTGGTGAAGTTAAAGTGCAGGCAATGCAAAAGAGAGAAACATTTTCTGTTTGGTTTCTAAAGTTCAGACCTTCTGTGGTGGGTGGATCCTGCCTGGAGGCCAGGTGCCCACCAAAGCTACTCTGTCACTGCCCTTCTCAGCTGGGCAGGGGAGAGAAAATACAACAAAAAATTTGTGGGTCGAGGTAAGGACAGGGAAGGATCATTCAGCAATTACCATCATGGGCAAAGCAGACTCATCTTGTGGAAAAAATGTAATGTATCACCAATCAAATTAGAGTAAAAGACAACTAAGCCCAAATCTTAAAAACGCCTTGCCCCTCCCTTCTTCCCAGGCTCAGCTTCACTCCTGCTTTCTCTACCTCATCCCCTGAGGGACACAGGGGTGATGAGGAATGGGACTTGTGGTCAGTCCATCACACATTGTCTCTGCTGCTCCTTCCTACTCAGGGGGAGGGATCCTCACACTCTGCCCCTGCTTCAGCTGGGACCCCT
>NW_010255989.1:32837-71552 GCF_000690775.1 Eurypyga helias
GGCCCCCCCAGTTCCACACGCCCTGCCAGCAACCCTGCTCCAGCCTCCTTCGGGCATCCCCCTGCTCTGGTGTGGGGTCCTCCACGGGCTGCAGGTGGGTCTCTGCTCCCGCGTGACCCTCCATGGCTGCAGGGGCACAGCTGGCCTCACCATGGGCTGCACCACGGGCCCCCAGGGAATCTGTTCTGGCAGCTGGAGCACCTCCTACCCCTCCTTCTCCACTGACCTGGGGGTCTGCAGGGGTGTTCCTCTTGTATCTTGCTTTGTCTCTCTGATTCAAATTTCTCCCTTCATTTTTTTTCCCCTTCTTAAGTAGGGGTACTACCAACATCACTGATGGGCTTGGCCTTGGCCAGTGGTGGGTCCATCTTGGAGCCAGTTGGCATTGGCTCTGTTGGACATATAGGGGAAGAAGCTTCCAGCAGCTTCTCACAGAAGCCACCCCTGTAGGTCACCTGCTACCAAAACCTTGCTACACAAATCCAATACATCCCAACATCATCTTTGCACTGCTTCCCTTGTCCTGAGCTACATCAGGGAGTGAAACCAGTGCAAAACTAACTCTCCCTCCTGCTGTTCCCCCCAGAAGTGCCAGTACTGCTCTGCTGGCCCCCCTAACCACGACAGGGCAGCCTGTGGCCAGAGCGGCTGAGTGACAGTGCAAGTGGAACACAAGGATACTGAGAAAATGGTGGTTTTCTCAGAGTCTTAAGCTCAGCTAGTGCGATAATATCTTTCATGTTTATTTATCTACCCAAGGTTGTTTTCTAGATTTTGCTGTCTTGGAAATTGCTTGGTCTCCTGGTGTCTTTCTGTAGCGGTACCTGGCTATATCTTTGGTGCTGCCTTTCCAAGATCCTCAGACAAAGGCTTTGTGAGAAAGATCGGGGGGTTGGAGGTTTACATAGAGCCCCTGAGCCTCATGTGCTGACTGTAGGACTTGCAAGATTGACTTTTTCTAACAAATAGGGTTTTCTCTGCTCTGCTGACCAGCTGTAGCTGGCGTGCAGTTGCAGAGCCTAACCCAGTACTTTCTCCTGCAGTGGAGATAAAAATATGTAAGACATCTGTGTCAATAAAATGCCCTGACAGGAATTCTTCCATTGCTGCCTGTGACTGAAGTGGCACAGGAAAAAATTCACAGCCAGATCGGGGTACATGTGCAGCATTGTGTCAGCCTGGGTAGGATCCACCTCAGCCCCTTTCTCAGTGGATGCAAATACTGGAGCGGCTTCACTGAGTTTGGTGGAGCAAATATTTAGAAATAGAGTTGCTCTAAGTTCTCTGAGGTGCTGCTAAATCTCGTGTTGCAAAGGTTCGCTGTTTACCAGAATCTTGAATGACTTTAAGACTCCCAGGAGCTCTCTCGCCTCTTCTGCAATGAAGACCTTTGCAGGCAGAGATGCCCATTGAATTTCTGCCAAGAACAACTTTCCTACCTCCTGTACGTGCGTGGCAGGGAGGAGAGGGCACCTGGAGCCCTGATGCTCCTGCCTCTGCCTGAGGTACCGGCAGGGTTGTGCTTGTTTGTCTCTGACTTAGTCCACGTGAAAGAAATGAAGGGGAATATATGAGGGTCTTGTATCTGGCTCCTGTTTGCTTTCTAGGCAAATAACAGGTTCAAGGTGGGGGTAAAACCTTCTTCCTCATAGGCAGTACCCATTTCTCGCATAACCCACTTCCTACACATCCCCTTTTGTTCCAGGCTTTGCTAAGCAGGAAAAAGGAGTGTGTATAATCTCTTGCAGGTGCTCAGAGCAGCCTCGCTGCAAAGGCCGGCTCCTCACAGCAGGTCAGGCAGGGCTCGGCAGGTCGTCTTACTGAACGTGGTTGAAGTCTCCAGTTAAGACTGGCTGTGGCACAGGGAGACTCCACATGTTTTAGACTCTTGCTGTTTAGTGAGTAACATCCTAAGCCCTGTAAAGCTCAAAAGGTCATTTTATTTTTTTTTCTACTTATATGTAATTCATTTTCCAGAAGGAGTTTCTGCTTCTCTCTCCCAGCACTGGAGTAGTTACTAAAAGCCAGTGCCTTGACTGGTCTACTCCCATGGTCCCAAAGGGTTAGCAGTCCGCAGTAGGGTGATTCAGTGTTCAGCAGCAAACACAGAAGCTACGAGTGAGAGAGAGTGTCCCTGGATGTCTTCAAGGCCAGGCTGGATGTGGCTTTGAGCAACCTGGTCTAGTGCAAGGTGTCCCTGCCCATGGCAGGGGGTTGGAACTAGACGGTCTTTAAGGTCCCTTCCAACCCTAACCATTCTATGATTCTATGATTCTATGAGAGCAGGGGGATGAGATCTTTCGACTAGGACAAATCTGGGTGATTACTGAGAAGTGAACTAGTACAGAAGCAGCAAATTTCAGGGTTTCTCAGAGCTTTGAAGAACCTTTGGTATGTGTAAGAACCACATTTACGCAAGTATTGCAGCTTGTTACACCTTCTTTGCAAAAGGAAGAGGCTAATCATTGTAGTGCTATTTCTAAATGTTAGGGATGCTTGAATTCAGGCAAACATGCAACTTCATGATTGTGTCTCCTTCAAAACGATGTGCAAGAAAATAAACAATAGACAATTTGCTGTCTTTTGTTCGGAGGAGGTGGGAGAGCAGCTGAGTATGTTATCTTGCCTTTCCACGTGATGTAGCTCGGAGCTGAGACGTGTTGCTACCACCCACTGTTTCCACTAGTGAGGAAAACATCTGACCAGAGAGATTTCTGTTCTGTATGCATGGCCCAGCACAGGTGCCCTTCATAGCTGACCAAGGGCAGTGCAGAGGTCCCTGTCTATGCCAGTCAGGGCAGCTCCCACCCTCATCACATGCTAAATGCCATTGCAATTGCAGGTGACTGCACCTATGTGATCTGGGAGTGAAAGGGCTGCTCCAGGAAGAGCTAACACGTGGGTTACAGCCTCGCTACAACAGTGAACTCTGCCTTTATGTCCCAGATAAACTGATGCTTGATCTCTCATGTAGGAACACAATGGTCAGTCTGATGTCTGCTTGCTCCCCAGGTTTTATTACAACATCATACCCCAACAGCTTTTGGTACTAGAAATAGTTCATAGAATCATAGAACAGTTTGGGTTGGAACGGACCTTAAGGATCATCTGCTTTCAACACTTCCTGCCATGGGCAGGGACACCTTCCATTGGAAGCTCATAACTGGTTCGTACCTTGTGTTGCTTGCACAGGTAGACTGGATTTAAAGGGCTGATGGGCACCCTGTGCGTGCTGTCTGTGCACCCTCTGTTCCTGGGTGTTTGCACCAGTGTAGACTGGATTTAAAGGGCTGATGGGCACCCTGTGCGTGCTGTCTGTGCACCCTCTGTTCCTGTGAATGGCTGCACAGTGTGAATAACCCTGGTGGAGAATTGGGCCTGATTTGGGTCTGATTCTGTTACCATAAATTCCATGATTTATCACAGCACAGGAGAAGTTACACCTGGATTTGGCTAGATTTAGCCACTAGATTTGGAGATGGAGTAAGACCTTTCAAAACTCAGATAATCTATCCCAGCCTCTACTCCCTCCCGTTGTAAGTAAGCATATTGAATCTGTACGCAAATAAAGCTTCTTCAAATCTGGGTTATCTTTTGGCTGCATCTCTCCCTCCACTGGAAATCACACATCTCCCATCCCCCCCATCCTCTCCGCCCTGCTCAAATTCTTCAGCTGCAGCAGGGCAAGCAGCCAACTCCTTTTCTGAGCATCTCTTGTCTGAGGCTCCATCCAGATGCTTCATGAGAGAGGCCTGATCAAAGCAGACAGTGCTGCGATTGAGCCTGTTCACGGGGAGCTGTGAAATGGTCCTGTACTCCCCAGAACATGCTGCAGCTCTCTGTCAGGCTGCTCTCATGAGGCCAGGCTGAGTTTCCCGGACAACCTCACCAAGGATGTGGTTGTCCCCTGCATCCAAGACGGCACAAAAAGAGATAAACACAAACATTAGGTTGGCAACGTGAGTCTTGTAAAGGATTTAATTTTCTCTGTGACAAGGCTGATTTTTGAATGCTTTTTGTGATATTATCTACCCTTCCTTCTTTTATTCTTTAACTACAGCACGTTGACTACCTTACTCAGCATTTCCTTGACTGAATGATACATATAATTTGATGACGAATAAGGCAGCAATAGTTATTATGAACGCTACAAGAGAAATTGCATTTACAATGGAAAGTTTTGCCGGCTTGTGATTAGTAAAGGTTATATTTGCCACAAAACACCACTGTGTATATTGCAGCCTATAAACTTTGGAGCATTTTGATCTGTTACCCTCATATAGTGCTGACAGTTTTCTGAAAGGCTTAATATGAAACTGATCAGCCAGCTGAAGTAAGATGCACTTGTCCATACTGTAACCTATACTTATGGCATTAAGAGTCATACTTTTATTCCTGACAACCAGTGCTGCACTCCATTTTCTTTCAGACAGCTTGAACAGTGCATGTGAAGTGAGCCTGACAGTAGGATGACAAGAAGCTCCCCATCCCCAAAATGGCATTACCACAAGTAGCTTAAAACGCTCGCATTCTTGGCAGGGCGAGTAGAGACACCCCTGCAGCTGGAAGCTCAGTTGCAGGACTGTTCAAGCTGCTGGGGCCAGACCTGGTGGCTGGTGCTGTTTAGGACAGGCAAGGGCATTTTGCTGTTTGGATACTCCCTGCGTCACTAGGAGGCTATGGTGAGACATCTCTGTTGCCTCTGCTACTGTTTTGGGTAGAGACTTCCTGCCCCAAGACTGCAAATCTGGCTACCTGGATAAATACTGGATTAACACATGTGTGCCCATGTCATTGACAGAGACTGTTTTTGATGAGAATCCAAAATTAGAGATGCTTTTTCAGATGCTAAACTGTTTCTTCAGCTAATGAACAAGTACCGATGGTGCCATTTTAGCAAGCTTGGTGTGTGGGATGGTGCGGCACCCAAGCAGCTAAAATCCCAGGTTCTTACCACAATCCCACACAGGCTGTGTGACTGGCCTAGGCCTACCAAGTGTGATGGGAAATTGAGTGAACATGGTCCATCAGGACAGCTCAATATAAAAAAAGAAGTGGCAAAATCATCACAAACATGTGAATCCCAAATCCTCTGTGTGATTTGGGGAAAATTTACATTGGTTCCTCTTCTGTCTCAGCAAACTTACTTATTCCTCCTAATTTGGTTGGAGATTTTCCAGATTAGTTGTTCATGTGTCCTACTTATCCGCTTGTGATTTATCCTCATTTCACAGTGATGAGTTATCGTAAAATATGAAGTATTTTTCCTCATAATTTAAAAAAAATAAAGTTGGAAAAATAATTTTGAATTTTTCATCAAAAATGAAAAAGAAATTCAAGACCCAACTGCAATTACTTTCCTTCCCTTCCAGCTTTTTGTTATGAAACACATTTACTATTTGTGAACTGCTCTGGTAAAGAGCAAGTCATGTAATTCCCAGAGAATGATGATCTCAGGATATGAAAGACTCTAAAGTGAATCCAGATGAAAAATGAGGATTTGCTTTTATATTTCTCTCACAACCTGCCAGTGTTTGGGGAAAATACCTAGGTGCTGCTTGTGCCTGTGTGTTTTCTGAACTGGGGCCACGGTAGAAGTAGCAAATGTGCAAGAGAAACCTCGCCTAAGCATATGGGTGATTACGTGACATGTTAGGCAGATTTTGAGCCTTACGTCCAATGTTTCCTTCCTCTGTGTTTTTTTTAATATCACCGCAACCCTGATTAACTATACCAGGGTCACAAATGATGGTCTGCCAGTTACACCTGCTGCTGCTAACTTTGCATTTTTTAAGTATTGGGAAATGCACCACTGCTTCTCTGAGTGAGGAACTTGGCTGATATGTCAAAATGTTTTGTGTGCACGTGAGATGGGTATTGCTGAATGCATATATGCATATATGCTGTGAGATATATACCATAGCAGTTCTCTTAACTTACAACTGATCTCCGGGTAACTTGGAAGAACTGATGGGCTGCACTGCTGTCCTTCTTACTGCTGGAAGCGCTCGGTGGGAACATTCCCACCTTCCCAGTATTAACATAGTTATGTTCTTTCACAGAATCACAGAATGGTTTAGGTTGGAAGGGACCTTAAAGACCATCTAGTTCCAACCCCCCTGCCATGGGCAGGGACACCTTCCACTAGACCAGGTTGCTCAAAGCCTCCTCCAGCTTGGCCTTCATATAACTTCATGTTGAAGTGACAAGTTTGGAGATGATAAGGTAGTTATGAATTTTGATATAATTTCCTTTACATTACATATGGTTCTCCAATGTTCTGCCAGCTGCAAACTATGTGCAAGTGGTACTGCTTTTTAGCCCAAGATTGTCTTGTAGCAACACACACCTCAGTAACCCCATAGATCTGTTATGGTGTTTCTTTCGTAGAGGTATTTCAGCAGATCGCCTCTGTCAGGCACAGAGGGCAGCAGGAGTGTTTGCTCTCCAGCTTTAAGCTGCCATGCTCAAATTACATTGGCCCTACGTTGTTTGTATTCCATGCCTATAAAGTGGCAGCTTGATTTTAAACTGGCCGTGGTAATTCGAGATTTTTGGCTGCAGTGGCTGCTTCTTCCTTTGGCTATTGCCTTCGCAGATATTGCAGGAAAATAAGAGTTTTCATTATCATGTATTGACTCAGGGGTGACACCACCTTTGCTGCCATATGAAACAGGCTCTGTCTTGAAATTTGTGTGATTCTCCTTTATAAGTTTTCATGTTGTGGGATTGTAGGGTTTTGGATAATATTCCAGACTTGTTTAGCTTGACATTCTTATCTTTTTTCCCCTGACCTGTTTTTTGTAGGCTTTTACCTGTCAGATATTTATATCTCCATCCAGGAAAGCACCAAATTCCATATGCAAACCACTTTCTGCTCAGAAACGTTCTTGAATATAGCAGGCAGGTGCCTAGTTCTCACTGAGGTCTCAGTAACCTACTGACATGCCTAAGATTTTGTTTAGGTGTGTTATTAGACAGCAATTTCTAAGCAATTTCTGAGAGAACTTCTCTTTCATTAATAAATTGTTTTATTTCATAGATGAAACCACATACCCTTTGGATGAGAAAGTGGCATTATAAATGACTGGTGAGATCTGAAACTTCTTTCTCCACTGCATTTGTCAGTACTAAGTGAATGCAATAGCCAGGCTTGCTCACCCAGCCAGGTGCCTGGTGAGAACTGGCACGACACAGCTCAAATCTATGCAGCTCATCTCTTCTCCCACCAAAGCAGGTCAGTCCTGTCCCAACTGCTTACTGTGGTCATCCCTGGCTGGAAAATTTCCTCTGGTGTGGTTGGCTGTGTTGGGTCCTGCTATTATATCCACACTGGAGCAAGGAAGGGATTTCAAGGGTGGTGCATGGCCCTCCAAGTACGAGTATTTGGTACCCGGGTTGGAGGATTTTGGATCCTGAGGCAGGTCGTTCAACCTTCAGCACAAGATATTTGTGGTTTTCAAATATTTTTAAAAAATCCAGTTCTGAATTTTGTTGCTCTTAGTTAACTTTGTTAGAGTATTATTACACGCATAAAATACTGAACTCACACTGAGCAAAATCTAATTAAAAGCATTAGAAGATTTTGTATTAACATTATAAGAAAGAGATCAGTGAGGATAATTTTACAATTACCGTGTTCCCATGGTAGTTTCACAGTCCCATTCATTCTGCTGTTGCCTTCTTAGACAATATTTCAGCATAACTGAAAGCCTTTGCATTTTGACTAAACCTGCTCGGCCCACCCTGTCTGAGGCATGAGAGTGGTAGTGCAAAGGATGTGGACATGCTGCTGCATGTCTGCCGAGAGATAAGGCTTGTGTTGTGCAAAAGGAAGCAAATTACAGCTTGCTTCTGAGTGTGAGCTGGAGCAGCTGTGGACTGCAGCAGCCACCTAGCCAGTTTAACTGGTTACGTACAGTGGGGTCCATGTGGCAGCATTCAGCACAAAATCCCATTCCTGACTTTCTTAGTAGGGTCTAGGAGGCAGTGTTTGGGAGCTGGGGGGAAGGTGAGGTAGGATCTAGAGGGAAAGGCAGAAGAACAGCAGGCAAAGCAGAGGAGAGATGGAGATGAACTTTCACCTTTTGAGGACAACTTAACATTACAGTTCAAGAAGACTGTTCATGCCATGTTTTGAGTGGCTGACCTGGCTGCTTCACCCCAGCTGAGGGTGAGGGACATGCTGCACACCGGGGCTTTGCATGAACAAGCACCCTGACAGCAGTGGGCTTCAGTGTCTGGGGCATGGAGCAGACCTGTGTGGGGTGGGAGAGAGAGAGGGACTTGGCTACGGTGTTGCTGCCCGTATCATTTAGTCTCTGTGCTTCAGAAATCTCATTTATCTGAAGATATGGGTGTTGTCCAAGTGGTATAAATGCTTAGTTTTCAGTGTGTGAATAAATGCAGACAAGAGAGCACATGAACTGGGTAAGTGCAGGGTTTGGTGGTGGCTGTGGAGTGAGGGGAGCGGCACGGTGATACTGGCCATTCCTTGTCCCCTGACCCAGTCTTTGGGAGTTGTTAATTTTGGCTGCTACAGGTGCTTGCTCTTCCCTGCCTGATAGCTATGACCCAGAATGCTTCTGAATGGTCGGTCTTTGCGGTCCTTTTCTCTGTACATGGTGTCTATCAGTAAGAAAGCAGGGTGCTCATCAGTTGGTAAGTATGCTGATCCTGGTGTCATGGGGGTGTTCATATTCATACTTACCACTGCCTGATGGGTCAAAAATGGAAATAAATCACACAGATTTTATTTTAAATCTGTGAACCACTAAATAACTTCTCATGTTCTGGGCCATTTGACCAGTAAGATGTAAATGTGACCAGTCATCTCTGGCTTCTTTAAAATCACCAAGAGCTTTTGGAGGGAGGCGGGGGGGCAGGACAGGGTGAGGGAGTGCCTGGAGGAAGGCCAAGTGTCTTGATAAGCACTCCCTTCCTGCCATGGCATAGCAACAGCAGCTCTGCCTCCCTTTGAGGGATAGTATTTCTACGCTTGCCAGCTCCAGGCTTCGGCTGTTACTGCTGCCAGCTGTGCCTTGGGAGGGTGTGAGGAGCAGCAGACACGTAAGGAGTTTGTACTGTCACTCCGAGAGCTTCAGAATAGGGCAGAGCGCAAGAAGCTGCTCGGGGCCACCAAAGGCCGGGAGCTGGCACACGTGGCCAGCAGTGTGAGAACAGGGGTGTCCTCTCACTGCAACTTCTGCTCTGTGTCTCACCCAGCAGGACTCACTCAGAAATACCTTGCTGTGGGAAGGCAGGACGCTGCCGCAGATGCTTGCTGTGTGTCAGCAAATGGGTGCTCCTTATGGGAAGAGACTTTTGAAAGGTGCTTCTCTCCCCACACCCTTGATCCAGATTTGCTCCACTGGCCAGTGAGGAATCAAAAGGAGAAGCCGGAGCACCAGGGGGAAATGAAGACACCTTGTCCTGTGAGTGATATGATGCTTGAAAAGCCAACTGATAATCCCTTTCCTGGGGCACTGGGGACAGCTGCTCTCATGACCCCCTCCCTGACTTCCTCTACCTAAAAACTCTCCTTTTTTTCTGCACTATATTAAACAACACACACTTAACTAAGCCTTGCTGATGTCTGAGCCGGAACTAGAGCAGGGAGTTTTCCAGAAAAAAATGGGAAACCCTTTCTAACGTGATTATTGCTCATGTGAAGTGTGAGCCGTCTCGGGGAGGCAGGAGGGTGTGAACAGCAGCAATATAGCCTTTAGCAGGTGTTGGGGAGAGCAGAATCTAATGAGAATCATAGAAACACTTGAAAGCTTTTTAACTCCATACAGGATTTGCAGGAGCTGTTGATAGGAAACAGTAGTGACCCAACTGACAGTTAAAGAGATGAAAGGAAGCCCTCTGGATTAAATAAGATTTAGGAAATAAAAGGATTAGTACTAGACAAAAGATAGATTTAGGGGTTTATTTAACTAGTGCAGTGTGGCATGATGGGATGTGGGGCGTCAGAAAGGAGATGAAAGACAAAATAAAAAGACGAATGCGGGAGGTAGTAGGGAGGCAAGTAATCAGCACAACATCTCCAAAAACCCTTCACAAATCTTCTTATAATTGAAAATGGCACAAAAAAAGTAGTTTTCATTAGTGAGCCTGGCTTCTTTACATAGTAACAAGAAGTGTTACAATGATGAGAAATCTTCTGTGATGGGGTTGTGAGCTCAAATCCCTGCTCCAGGAGAGAAGAGCCTATGTTGTCAGCCTACTTGTGCTTATAGATTAGATGTCTGATGAGGTAAAATCAGATTTGTGTAAAACTATCAATCTATTACATTCATAATTCATTGTGCTGTCATGCAGGGGCTGCTGAAGTACCATTCTTGTTTAAAAGATTCTCCATTTGAAGGTCTCTAGTGAAGCTGATAGTAGTCATAGAAATGAGGGGTACACACGTGTTGGTGGAGCCATAAGCACAGAACTCCTTGAGGCAGCATCTGTCACAGGAACAGTTCATCTTGTAGCTGATCAGACAGGACTGATTGGTTTCCAGAGCTCAACTTCTTGACTTCTGTTTGAATCATCTATAGGTGACCATTTGTACTACTAGAGGGGTATAGGAAAAGAGGATACAGTAAATAATTTGACTTGAATGGATCAGTTTGTTCACTTTGCGACTCCTCCGAAGTCCACTGAAGAAAGTAGAGAGGCTATCAGTGGTTTCAGCTCAGATCTAAAGACACTGTAGTCCAATAATTGTAGATGCTCTTAGCTTCTAGCAAATGCTTTGTGGAGAAAACACCACCTCCCTGTCCCAAAGATGCTGTTACTCCAAATCTCTGCTTATGGACCTCTCTAGTGTGCCATATTGGAAGAAGAAGTGGACCATTCCCCCTCCCTGCTTCAAGACTCCAAAGTGAGATTGGTTTCTTTTCTTGTCTAGATGCAAAAGAAAATGTATTTTGTGGCCTCATTTTACCATTAGAAAGATTTTTTACAATCACAGCTTGTTATGGCTGGACTAGGAAGGCTTATAATGCTTGGGGGATGTTTAAATTAAAGTAATCCAGATTTCTATTGCAAGGGTTTCTGGAAAGATATTAGCATAGAAATGTTTCTTTAGATAATATTTTCTTTTCACTTGTTCTGTTGTCATACAGAAATGCTAATAGAGTGAGCAAATAGAGAATAGGGTTAACAAAAAAATTTGAAAAGCTAAGAAAAACCTGGTGAGACTGAAACTTGAATACCGTGTTCAGTTTCTCACTACAAGAAATGTGCTGGAGCGTGTCCAGAGAAGGGCAACGAAGCTGGTGAAGGGTCTGGAGAATAAGTCTTATGAGAAGAAATGGTAAGAACTGGAATTGTTTAGCCTGGAGAAGAAGAGGCTGAAGGGAAACCTGATCACTCTCTAGAACTACCTGAAAGGAGGTTGCATAAGGCTGGGTGTTGGTCTCTTCACCCAAATTACAAGTGATATGCCAAGAGGAAATGGCTTCAACTTGTGTCAGGGGAGGTTTTGATTGGATATTAGGAAAAATTTATTCACTGAAAGGGTTGTCAGGCATTGGAACGGGCTGCCCAGGAAAGTGGTTGAGTCACCATCCCTGGAGGTATTTAACAGATGTGTGGATGAGGCTTCTTGGGAAACTTTTATACAGTACTTCATGGTTTGGTCCCTAGGATGTCCCAGAGTAGTTTTTTCACTGAACTCTGATGTAAATAAGTAATCTAGACATAAATAATAGCTTCAAATTTTATTTTTGATTGCCTACTATCTTTTATAGTCATCTGTAAAAAGAAGTATGTTCCAGTTTTTGACTTTGGGTGGAAATGGAAGCTTGAATGAAAATTTACAGAGTGTCTAGGAAACATTTTATTTGTTCAGTGAAATGACCTTCAATATACTGATTATTTAAGAAAATCTTAATAATTATATTTTCATTCAAATTATTCCTTTCATTTATTTTATTTTTGCTCTTGTCCTATTGAATAAAAGCAGTTAAAACCTGTTTTTCTTAATAAGCTTGTCACCACATTATTAATACAAAAGTAATATGGTCCCCATGCAGACATGATTTTCAAAGCTACTTAGATATCTACTTGCATTTTCCAAAAGACCTCGCTGGATGAAATGTCTAATAGCTAATGATGTCAGGGAGCATAAGTCAGCATCTGTAAGTGCTTAGGTACCCTTGAAATGGGGGTTTTCAAAGTTTGCTTTAAATAACATGCCTGTAGCTCTGGACTCCTTGACTGTGTCTTCCCACTTCCAAGCAAATGCAATCAAGTCTGAGGGGCAGAATTGTCACTCTTTGGACCACCCTGCAGCAAAAGTCTTTCCTGGCCTCCAAACTCTGCAGCCTTGATCATGCCATATCCTTGCTTTTGAGGGCTTGAATTTACAACCTGGACAAATGTCCTATAACAGCAGGCTTTTTTCATGTGCACTTGAGGAGGAGAACAAGTTTTCTAGTTTGGTTGATTTATTTCCTCCTGTATTTTTTAAAAATCTCAATGTATACTCACCAAATTCTGATGCAAGGCACCCAGGTGACACCCAGAAGACACTTGTGGCCTTCTTTTGGCCCCCAGCTCTTCCTTTCCTAGAGAGGATAATTTGGCTAAGTTTGAGTGAATTTTCTCGAGCGTAGTAAATGCCAGAAAATGCCCCAACATTGGACATTTTAAGATTTAGCTGGACAGGGCACTGGGCTGTCTTGTCTATACCATGCTTTTGACAAGAAAGGTTGGACCAGATGATCCTTGAGGTCTTTTCCAGCCTGATATTCTATGATCCTTTAACTGAATTTCTGGCACAGGTTATTTCAGATCTTCCCCTTTCAGAATTTCACATCCTTCCAGAGCAGGAGGACAGTAGTGCAGATATCTGCCTGCCTAGTAGGGATCATGGGAACTTCACAATGGCTAATTTTTCAGTGGATATGTTGGTTGCCATTGGAGTTTCTGTTTGGTTTTGAATCTGAAATCAATTATCTGCCATGGGAAATATTTTCTTGTATGAGAAACATTTGGAAAATGTGTTTTAAAATAGAGAAAAATGAGGGTATTAATTAAGGAAAGTTTGGGATAACATATTAAAAAGTGTCACTAACATTGCCTATAGGTAGTACGTGGATAATTGCTTTAACCATTATTTCAAAACATCCTGGAACATTAAGTTCCATAAATACATGTTTATGATAATTTATTCCAAACTTTGAAAAGATTCCATAATTACTTTCTTTTAAAATTACACTTAATTTGACTGTTTCTGCACTACTGTCCTCTCTCATTTTTGTCTCCTTTTCAATTAGAGTGAAAGAAATGCTGAAATATTGTTGTGGTGGACTTGGAATTCCTCAACCAGAACATACCAGAGGTTTCAGGACAACAGAAACCCCTTTTGTCCTGAGCCATGACAGAATACTTTTCTGTTGTCCAAATGTCTCCCTGGGGACAGCTTTCACATGTAATCTATTTTTGCTCACTAGCAACAGGACCTTACCTGGCAATTCCTGCTCTGTGTCCTCCTACCAATTCCCCTGACCTCGCCACTGCTGCTAATGTAAGCTCAAAGGAGCTCACACCCCTCTCAGACACTATCCAATTTCTTTCTTTCAGCCCCAAAATGAAATTGGCAAACAAAAAACAGTTCCATGCTAATCACATACAATAAATAGTGCATGTGTTTTTTGTTATTTACCTATTGTCTGAACACACTTTTTCTCCAGGTGACACAAGTGGTTTAAGCTTAGAAAACTTTTGATGTCAGCTTGGGAAACTACAGGGCATGAACTAGATGACTTCAGAGTCGATGATCTTAAAGGTCTTTTCCAACCTAAATGATTCTATGATTCTGTAATTCTATTCCTGCCTGGTATTTTTAGTAGACAATATATATGTACATGATTTTTTGGGGGGTGCATGTTCTGCTGTGGTAAGCAGCAGTGAGGTGGGATGTTGAAATCCCAGCTGAGGTGGGCTGGCTCACTATGGAAAGGCATCAGATGAAGCTTGTTGAACTCAGACCCTCTCCCACATGAGGTCATTGTGCTGATTGTCTCAGACCTCTGGTCAGCTTTGATGTGAGCTGCAATATTTCTATGATCTCAGCCCTGGGATAAGCTGGTGGCCCCAGACTCAGCAGTGGTTAAACATGAATATAAACAAAGTGGAGATTTTCTTTGTGCCAGACAAGGTCACTTTCAAGTGTACCCACAGACTCAGAAAATTGATCTCTTTGGTTTATTGCAAATATGTAATGGTACCATAAGAAACAGTATTCCAGGCAAAATAATATTTAATGCTTACCAGCTCACATACCTTGAGTCTGTGATTTCAGCCTGTGGAACAGATCAGACAGTAACTCTGTAAATACTGGTGGAAGGCTTTGAATGTATTGTCAGCTTAATTTCTTACAGATTAAAGGGTTTCTGCACTACCTGTTTCAGCTCTTCATTTTCATTTTTTTCCCTTGATTAAGTGACTGAACTCAGCTTTATGGGGCCTTAGATCATTTATCAAATGTGTGTATGTAACTGGATAGACACATTTCTCTTATTTTTTGTCCTTGTGGGTATTTATTTTGAAGGAAGTTATGTATAAACTATCAGCAGTTCTTAAATGACTGAAGCATTCATCTGCTGTGTTTTGGGGAGCAGATGGTTTGTCTGCAACTACTGAAGGATGGTATCCTATGTTTTATATTTTCAAGCCAAGGGAAAGGGAAAATGTAAGCGTACATAAAAGATGGTGGCATGGAAAGGATTGCTTAAGCGTTCCTAAGTACTGTCATAAGTAAATGATACTAAATTGGGCACATCACAGAGGGAGTATGGAAAGCTGCTGTGGTGGTGCAGAGGAAGGATCTTTGTAAAAACAGACAGACATATAAACTGCTTTAGTAGACAACCTGAACAGTCAACTGTATTCCTTGGCCTAAGTGTAAGCTGAACATAAAGCCATAACCCTTGGAGAGAGGCTTGGTTTACTTTCTTCTGTGTGCCGTGGGGAGCTGAGCAGCCCATTCTAGCACTGCTTTGATGTTTAGCAATTGGGTTTATTTTTTAGCATTTTGGTTAATGTTGACAAAGTCATGATGATTCCCTTCAGAACTGCAGCTGTTGAAGAGTAAACGTAAAAGGTGGGCTCAAGCTGCAACCTGCTGAAGCTGCTTTTCTGTGCCTCCACCTTAGGAGAAAAGGCTTTTTTTGGAGCAATTCTTCCAAATGATGATGAAAAGCTATGAAGCTGTCAGTGCGACCCCTGAAAAGCAAGACAGTTTTGAAACGGTAATGTGTTCACTGTAACAGGTAATGGGAACATTACATCTGGTCTTCTTCAGGATGAGTCACACGCTTTTCCTCTTTCCTAATTCTGCAGAGACTTGGCACCTCTGTGTGATGAAATCCATATACTAGCTGTGGTTACAGGGCTAAGCAAAACACAGAGCAGATGAAGAGATACAGGTCAGTATGTGCATCTATAACTGTCTGCCAATATGACACGGGTCCAGAGGAATGTTTGAATATCATCCAGGAATTGTCATTCTTGAATATACATCCACTGAGATGACCCTAGAGAATACACACCTGGTTTTTACTTAACCAATTTCAGAAGAGATACCAGCTCAAAAGTTCTGAGACACTGGAAAATTTTCAGACAGGTTAATGTTGTTGCTAAAATATCCTGGGATTTGGGGTAGAATGGCCTGTATTTTTAATTTTGTTCAAAGACTCCGCGCTAAGAAAGAGGGCAGAAAATGTACAAAATTACTTCAGTTTTAGCATTTTGATGAATAGGCCACTTCTTGGTGGTTGTGTTTTTTTTTTCCCCCACTTGTTTGTTGTTGTTTTTTACCTTACATAAGCAACAGATAATTTGTAGAAGTGATTTCTGCAATGATTATATTCCCTGCAACCAGCAGGCCCTTTATCTGGAAGCTGATGCTTATGGAGAGAAACCCTCTGGTTTCTGAGATTAACAGTGCAAAATTGTGTCCTCCATACTGACTGACTTTAAACTGGAAGAATAAAACTGTATGTAATAAGCAAAAATATTTCTACTCAGAAATATTCTGCTGTTAGTGTAAAAAAATATTTGATGTTTAGTCTAAATTTTGCCTTTCTTAGTGTTGTCATTATTTCTAGCTGTTTCTCTTTTACTATCCTAACTTGTTATTCTTCCGCTAGCTGTTTATTTCTAACAGATGCTTGTAGCCAGTTAACATATGTCCCCTCAGTCATTGCTCAGCTAAGCTGTGCACACAGCAGTTACTCCTTTCCCACCCACCACCCCCACCAGCTGAAGCCCCTCTTCAGCTACTTAACATTTTCATTGGTTTCTCATGGCCTCTAATATGTTGGCATTTCTGCAGACCTGACTGAAGTATCCTGGGAGTGGCAATTTGGTTTAAAAAATATATAAAAGTAAATAAGTAAAACCAAGCTTTTTTTAATTAAAGCTATTTAATATTTTTAGTGTGGTAGCTCATGAGGCCTCATTGTTCTGGAAGGCTGCATAACAAAACGGGAGCCTATGCTCTACAGAACTATTGCTTCTGTGAGGAACTTCTTCAAAAAGGAAAAGAAAAAACCCAGCAAAACAAACCCAACAACTTACCCTACAGACAGAATATCTACTGCCAAAATTGTCTTGGTACCTGGTGGCATTCAACAGGTGTAGTGCCTCTCTCTCTGCTCGTGTTTTTTTTTTTTTCCATCCCCTCCACAGTCTTTGCTAAATGAGTTTTCCATGGATTAACTTAGTAATTGTAGGTATACTTGAGCATCATTCGGCAGTTTGGCTGTGGCTTTGTTTTGTGCCAGGAGCCTCTGCTGAGTTTAAAGCTCACAGTAGCTGGCAGCTTCTTGTGAAGACCAGTTGACAATATGAACACCTTTGCACTCGGCGTGTGTGTTGAGGCAGACAGACCATTTTCAGACCAAGTCTGCATGCAGCAGCACAAAGCAAGATCTGGTCTTATGCCTGAAGACTCCCTTGGAAAGCACAAGGAAGATGTGGCATGGTGTGACCATGGGAATAGCAGCCATCTCGTCCCAGTGAGACCTGGAGCACTGGGAGGGCTCCTCAACTTGCAGATGGGGATGGGAATGGTGGCTACCCTTTTGGGTTGGCAACAGTACCAGCAAGAGCTGCCTTCCTAAGCAGCTGGTGTCCATCCTGTGGCACTGCAGGCAGCCAACCCAATGGCCCGGAAGGTCTGCCAGGATGGAGCAGACAGTGGGGTTGCGGTTCTTTGGGTGACCTTGGAAGTGCTGAAAGCCAGCATGGGTGGGTAAGCCTAATCGGGGGCTGCGATGTGTGTCTGTGCAAAGGGCATGGTCAAGCTGAAGCCACGTGGGACTGACATCAGTATCTTCCTCTCGTGGCTGTGTTCATGTGTGAAAACAGTAACACAGAGATTTGAGGAAGAACAGACCAGAGATGAAAGCAACAATCAGTCTTAAAGAGCCTTTAAAAGAAAGAATAAGTGTCCAGTGTAGTGAAAAACACTTCCCAAAACCAAATGAGTGATGATGATGAAAGCAACAATCAGTCTTGAAGAGCCTTTAAAAGAAAGAATGAGTAAGTGTCCAGTGTAGTGAAAAACACTTCCCAAAACCAAATGAGTGATGATGTCTTCTGTCACTGACCTCAGTTACATGTATGTGGATAAGCATCACAGAGCGCAGCAGCCTTGCTGTAATCCACAGGGCCAGTGGAGGAAGAAAACTCTTGGGTGACACTTCCAAGCAGTCAGTAAGGTTTTGTTCTCCAAACGTACCTAGACAAAGGAACTGTGATCCCCCAAGTGTAGGAATTGTGCAGTCTCCATGTATAACATACTTTCCCAAGAGTTTAAGGGTTGCTATTGAGCAGTTCCTGTTACCTGCAATTATTTCTCCCAATGAGAAGAGTGAGGTAGGCATTGGGGCCAAAGTAGTGTGGCTATTTCAGCATTAAGTCGGGAAAAATGCAGGAGAATATTGAGAAGCAAAGCTGCAATTTTCTCCAGCATTTTGCTGTCTCCCTTCATTGAATGTCTGGGAGAAGTAAACAGGATCTGATGCATTTATATTGAAAACAGTTTTAGGAAAGTTGGAATGTCTCAGCTGCAGATGCTGGAGGTAGACATGATGCTTCACATTTTGGTCTGCTGCATACACAGGGCTCTATCTGCCTTCAGTCCCAGTGCTGCTTCAGCCCTCAGATCTTCTGGTTCATTTTGTGCAGCCTTCAGCAATGTGGCTCCCAGATGTGTTTTCCGGTATTTCGTTTATAACTGTGAGGAATCTACAGCATCCAGTCACCCCGTGTCTGTCTTTTTTTCCTGGCATTGAAGTTCTTTGAACAGGACATTCCTATTAACATCAACAGTCAAAGAAATGAAATAAAACCAAAAAACCCTGTCAGGTTTTCATTCTCACCAGGAAGATCCTTAAGGTAGAACTTCAACATACACTGCTGTAGAAATATTTGCTGGTAAAGCTTGGTTTTTTTTGTTCACCACCATGCTAAAACAGTTTTCATCTGACATCTTACATTCAAATGCAGTATGCATTCTCAGTCTTCAGCTTTGTGAGTATCAATGTTGTAGCTACGACAGTTTTGGGTTCTAAATGGTTTATTTAATTATACCAACTTATGAAATTGAGGAAAAATAAAAAACAAACCCGAGCTGGAGGAAGACTTGTATGCCTGAAAGTTTGTCTGCTTTCTCCAGCTATATGGACTTGAAAGATATTATCTCTCTTACAAATCTTGCCTCCTTTTGTAAGCATTCAGTTGGATAATTATCTTCAACTGTTGCTTGGATAAATGGTTTCTAAAGAATTTGGGCACACAAAGTACCCTTTGCTAAATTGTCTGAAGATAATTTCTTAAAAGAAGTGATTTTCTCTCTAACTTTATTTCACAGACACACAAAAATGCTTTTTGCCATATATATTTCTAGGCCCCTTTTTAAAGCCCACAGAATGATTTGTTCTTACAAATTTTCACATGCATAGCAAAAAAAGGCAGGCACTTGTTTTTGTCTAATTCATTTTGCAAAGGTGTCACTATGTCTGACTTCAAAGTGCCTGGTAAATTTAGATCAGAAAAGTAATGAATTTGAAATATGAAATCATGCATCTCAGACTGTCGGGGAAAATTAAAGAGAGGCTGACCAAAAGATCAGGAAAACATGGCTCAGGCAGGACTGTGGGAGTTTGAGTTGCTTTTTTTTTCCAAATTGTTTTGTTTCACAGGATCTTCTTATACCTCCTGCTGCAATGAGAAAATAGCTTCAGCACACTTACATTTGAAGTCTTTGCATTTGCAGACTGACCAGCTGGATCCTGAGGGAGGTTCGTGAACTTCACAGCAAGAAGCTAGTCTGATCTTGCCTGCACATAGTTTTAGTTGCAGTATCTAACAACTGGTTTGTACACTGAAGCGTAGGGTGTACCGTCTATTCCAAAACTGTTGCTGTTGATAACTTTGCAGATTTTCCATATCCCTATCCCAGTATTTGAATCCTGAATGTGCCTCAGCCTCTCCAGCTTTTGGGACAGTGTGCTCCTCATTTTAATCCTCTGCTTTATGGAGAAGCACTGTGTTAGCTGCTTTGGATATTTAGCCGTGTTTTATTACACTGACTAGGGTCCAGGACAGAATGAAGAAAGGCCACATCCAATTGTCTCAAAATATGCTGTATTTTGTATACTTCCATCAAATCCCAGACTACCTGTCACCTTTCTAATGTTAGTGATTCCAGGCTTTACAAACTTGCCTGACAGGAGAAGCTCTGCCTCTTGCCTAATCCTACCTCTACCTTGCAATGCTCTTGCTGAGGTGGTTATTCACAGAATCACAGAATGGTTTGGGTTGGAAGGGACCTTAAAGACCATCCAGTTCCAACCCCCCTGCCATGGGCAGGGACACCTTGCACTAGAAGGTTCCCCTTCCTTATGAAGCCCAACTTTTCCTTTTCTCTGGGTTGCCACTGAATGAAAGGCTTTCTCCAAGCTCCCTGCTGTGTCTCACACTCTCTCTCCTTGAATTGAAACGGTTGTCAGGACCCTGTCAGGTATAAGACCAGGTTATACTTAATATTTTTTTGCATTTCCAAAGGGCATTTTTTCTGTTTTACATTTGTTCTTACCATTGTGTTTCTGGTTTTCTTGACATTTTAGTCTGCTCTGGCCTGGACCAAGCCCTAAATAACTAAATCACCTGTCAGTGCTGTCTGGTTCCTTCCCCACCCTTTAAAATTACAACATATTTATTAAGCAGTACACCATTTCAAAGCTCTGGCTGATCACTGCTGCATAGAGAATTCAATACTCGATGCTATCCTTTGTTTTCCAGCCTGTTTCTGATCTAGCAGCAATTCTCTGCCTTTCTCCCCATAAGTACGTAACTTTTGCGTGGCTCCTTGAAATCACATTTCAGGTTGTGTCTCCACTGCACACCAGGGCAAGGTGCCAGTCACCTTCAGGAGAATAACTTTTTAGGTCCACCAGTATGATCACTGTTATGAAGTCTTGTCTTCAAAAAGGCTGGAAATCCAACCATTGTGGACTTGCCCAGCGGTCAGCTGAAAAACATATACAAAAGCTTGCTAAAAAAAAAAAAGGAACCATCAAAAATTCAGTTCATGATTAAAAAACAATGTTGCATGAAGTATTGCATTTCCCTAGGAAATACTGAACCCCAATTCTGAAGCATGTCATGATTTAAAAGATTGGGATATGCCATGGCAGACCCTCATGAGGTTTCTAGTTCTGTAGCCTCAAGTCATTATTCTGCCATATGGGTAACATTAACCAGGCTGACTTAATCTTCTTTGAGGCAACATAACAACCACTCTGGATCTAAGTATTTTCATTCTTATATTATTTTGTTTATTTTTTGTGTCTGTGAAAAGACTGAACTGTGTGTAGTGGGCAGGGGAAAGGAGAGAGGACTTTGTGTTTGGTTTTCTTTGACCAGCTTCTAGTTAAGCTTTCAAGTGCTGTTAAAATCTAATGTACTCTCCAAGGTCTTGTTCTGTGTATTATAATCTCAATTCATCTGTGCTACAGTTTTCACAGAAGTGCTAAAACCATTTTACCACCACTTCCCTGGCAAGACTATGCAGAGAGTCTTTCAAAGAATGACACTTTTCATGAACTACAAATCCAAGACACTTGTGAGGCCTTTACAAAAACTTGGCATTTAAATGACTGTGTTAAATCCAAGAGTAATTTTCAGATCTGCAGTATATAAAATCAGTCCTCTAGCTCCTTGTAAATATCAGCACAGAAGGAGGACTCTGAAAAGTCAATTGTCTGTATCATAATTAGTAGAAGAAAGTAAATGGATATTAAGAGCCAGAAAACAGGTTTGCAGAGGAGAAAAGGCCTTCACACTTTTTTTTTCTTTTACCAAAATTGTATATAAAATTGAAAATTCGTCTTTCTTACTACTAATTTGTATGTTTGTGGATATTATTGTTTTAACAAAGATACCCACTCTACAATAAAAAGAAGACTTTAATTCAGGAGAAATGTGACTCAATGTAGAACAAAGCATGTTATTCCACCTATTTTCTATACCAAAATTTTCAAGTTCACAATTTGCAAAGGAGAGGAGGAAAGGAAGGCATGAATTTTTCCAAAGCGAAATGGTGTAAAATAGAAATTTCACAGATTTTTTTTTTCCCCCCATTTCCTCACAAGGAAGACCAGTAAAACCAGACCTTAAAGAAGAAATACAAAGCTATAGGTTTGGGTCTTTTTTTTTAACCTTTTTAGAAGTGGCCTTAATTTTCAGGTTAGACCCTCATCTGGAGCTTTTGATGTGAACTCACTGCCTTTCCCCCACCCTTCTTTTAAATATGAAAAATAAAGGTGGAATCCATTTCTGATTTCGCTTGACTATGACAGAAGTCTTGAATAGTATAACTCTACCCAATGAAAATGAGTGTATATGAGACTGGAGCTAAGGCCTAGCTGTTTATATTGGACAGGTAGGTGGCATGGGAAGAATGCATGTAAACGAAGTCCAGCGTTTTGCTGTCACTCCAGCTTTGGGTGGAGCAAACATGCTTTTAACTTAGTGAACTTAGAAAAATATCAACAAAGCCTTTGCTTTTCAAATCCCATGAATATCAGTCTTTGGCACTGTGTAAATGCCACAGAAATCTCATTCTTGACAGTTGACTGATGCCAGATAAGAGAACTGACCCCCTTCGTTATCAAGTTTTTTGTGAGAATCAGACAGACTGATCTCAATCATACTCGTGCAGACAGTGCAGTCAATGCTAAAAGTACTGTAATTCCCCAGGGAGAGGGGGAAGTTACTGGGTGCTTATGAATGAGTTTCGGGGTCTGGACTTGGCAGGTGTGAAGAGATTGCCAGTTACTGGCTTTAGGAATTCATTCTGAGATTGTTTCTAAATCTTCGCACGCCGCGACAATAAATCATTACATAAATATCTAACACCTCACATGTGCACATATTTTTTTTTTCTCTTAACACTTCTAGGTATGGGGAACACTTGTGTGGTTAAGCTCTGTGCTTTACTGAGCGGAGAAGAGGAGCTCGGAGAATTTTCCCTTGCACAGGAGTTTGTGACAGAACTGGAGGCTGAGCCCAATTCCTGCATCCCAATTTGGTGGTGTAGTCACACGACCAGTGTGCTTCTCTGCAGATATTTTCCATGCCTTGCGCCTAGAGTAGTAATTAGTTTGAAAATTTACAACATTTGAATGTTGTAATTATCCAAGGTAAGATCATTGAGAAATAAATGGGTTTTTTGCCTGCGCCTTGCTTGATGGAGGTAGCTTCAGAACTCTCAGACTGCCATATAGATGTCAGTAGGCAGCTTGACATGCATCAGTTTAGAGACCAGCCACATGTGCTTACTCAACAGCCACCACAGAGATGCAATGAGCCTTGGCACTTTTACTTTGCTATTCTTCCACAGATGAGAGGTGTGAAAGATGTCACAGTACAGACCTGGCAGTAAAGAATGAAGCAGTCTCATTCTCAGCAGCAAAATGTGATCCGTTGTGGTAATTTACAGATATTTTAATCCCTTGCTGTTAATTTTGGTTTAGAACAAAAGGATGAAAGACCTTGTGCTTCCTAGAGTCCATAAGCCAAATTATCAAAGAAGAAAGTTACCCTCAGCAGACAACAGTAATAATTTAGATATCAATAGCAACTTTTATGTTATGCATACAAAGACTCTATCTTAGAAAATTTCTGAATCTTAAGTTTTCAGAAGAGCAGTAGAAATTTAAATTGTGGTAGAGTATCATGACAGGTCTTGAGGTGGCTCTTACTCTTGTGACAAACATGGCACAATACTAATAATTCTTTCAAACTAGAGGTGAGCACTTCAGACCAGTGGTATTAACCTCCAAAGAGTGAATGTTGACGGGTGTTTTCTCAGTTGCCTTTCCTTGTCTCCACTGCAGGGGTCTATCCCCTAAAACACCATATTAGAGAGGTCAGCTGTAAACATGTCATGGGCATATCATAACACCACATTACGTGTAGTGTTTCAGAGTATGAGCACATCTCATGAGACAGCACTAGAGGCTTTACTATGCTAATTTCTCTTGTTTCTACAGATTTTTTCAGTAACCTGAAATAGTAGATCACTTATATGAAATGTAGATCTGAAATCTTTTTGATTTTTCTTAACCCCACGTTTTTGTCTGGCTGCAGCATTTCTAGTTTATACAAGGACGTATTTCCATGAGTTGAAGCACCTGTTGGGTCCAGAGGGTGTACCACGAACAAGCATAACCCACCAACGGGACAGAGCCTAGCACGCTTGCCTGCAAGGGCAAAGACATTTCTAACTGCTGTAAGTCTGCAAACCTGAAGACTTAAAGCTCCTTTGTTATGTTTTTGTATTTATCTAAAGTAATAGCTACGTGATCTTTTGCAAGGAGATGTGAGCTTGCTCTGTCTTTTCTCTGAGCTGCCTGGAAGCCACATAGCAAACTAGCACGGCACCAGGCCTAAACTAATATACCCTGCTTCTCAGCTGAACTTTATTAGCTTGGGCTTGGTGCCCTGCTAACCACAGCTGTGGGTTTTCTTGTCAGCTTGGGAGCACAAGCAGAACAAGTCAAGTCTCTCTACAGGTAGTGTTGTAGGGTTTTAATGCTTACGAATGGTGCCAGCAATAGAAATCTGAATGTTTCTTCTTTCTGTCCTCAAATGAAACTGTAAGGTGAGTTGCATGTCCTTCTGTTTACAGCCCCACCAGCAGCAAGCCCAGGGTTGGTTTTAGTCTTTGCAATCTCTGTTTTGCTGTCTGAAAGTCACCCCTTGTGCCATTAAATAGCCTTTTTCCTTTGCGCTCCTTTTGTAGTTGAAGAGGCAGTGATTCTCTAGCTCCCTAAAAGGAGGGGAGGGGGGGGCAAAAAAAAGGCAAGCAACCAAACAAGACAATTGTAGAAGATTAACAAAGAGTAGCTGAGGAAAGACTTGGAAATTCATATGGAAGAAACAGATGTTTCTTGAAAATGTCTTCAAATTATTTAATCTAGATCCCTGATCTGGAAATTGGCTTGCTTCAAAGAACAGCTTGCTGGGAATTTTCCTTGACAAAACATATTGCTGGAAAATGCCTATTTGTTAAAACCAAACTCAGCATTTAGCAAAAGATAAAGCACTTTGGGGATAATGATCTTTCTCTGGGTTCTGGTTCAATCCAATCTGAATGAACCTGGGTGGCCAGCTTCAGGAAGAGTGAGTGCTGGCCTGCTGTGAGGCAGCTATTGCACCTTCTGAAGTAGGTCTTCATTTATCATCTTTGTGCTCTTCAGTTTTGTAATTACAGGGTCTGTAGTTCATAGATTTATGGCACGTAAGAGTAAGGGGTTATGCTGCCTGCCGAACTATTAGCTTAAGTGGGTTCTTTTCTCTTCTTTTTCACTTCCACCTCTTCTTTTCACACCCAAGTGCCTGCTACTGTTGAAATAGGTGCTTACTTCTTACTGATAATTTTGAGTTTGGGTGCTTAGTAGTTCTTTTTTCCTGTACAGAATTGCTCAAGCATTTTGACTCAGCTTCCTAACTTTGAACAAGGTGGAGGTATACAAAGAATAACCAGTAATACTATTTTTTCAGACCTTAGTTAAAATGAGATAGAAGAAGAGCATGTGAAAATAGAAATTGGTTAACAAAAATGTTTGGACATCAAAATATCTGTTTGCATTTGTTTCTGTATGGGATTTTTTTTTTCAGAGATTTGATTAGTGTGTTATCAAGGTATACAAATTTGTCATTTTACATAAACTGCTATCAGTTTCCAGACACCTGGAGTTACAAAAAATGGTTTCCAGAATGCATTGACCCTATCACTAACGGGATATTCAGATAACTTTTTTCTAGCTCACCCCCAAAAAAAAAAAAAAGTTTTCTACCTTCACACTTCTCTGTAAAGTCATGTAATTCCCCGGGTTTGCTTGGGGCAGAATCCAGTCCGGAATCTGGAGATATTTGTATGACAGTTGGACATCAGTGTGCACCAGATCAGTGAGAGAAGGGAACTGAGAATTTCAGATGCTGTCTGATGCCTCTGTGTTGGTGCTCTCCATGCTGGTTTGGAGGTAAATACTCCTATAGCATATCACAGTGTAGTGCAACCAACCTACCTTCTCCTTAATTGTAGAGTGGTAGCAAGTTCCCAGAATGAGACTGCCTTTAAGAAAATAGATGTTGTTTACTACTGGGAGTGCCATTGTATTTGGCTTGCATATTGTTTATTTTTGTGCTGGTAGGTAGGGTTTCATGCCACTGGAATAGGATAGAATCTGGAAGGTAATGTTTTCTGCTCATAGAGGTGGTCTACGAATTTTGCAATGGACTTCTCTGGAATCCCTAACACCTCTTTTACATAATCCTATAGAGAAAATGATGAATGTGTTTTATTGTTCATCCTTCAGGAGAAGAGAGATGGGGGCACACATACCAATTGGGAAAAACCTTATTGCAGGAGATGAGAAAATGGTTCTTTTATCTATGAAGCAATGAAGATGTGCCTTGTAACAATGCAAGATTATACTTTGCAGGCAAATCCACATTTACAAAATAACGTTTCCATTTTCTTGCTTCTTCTGTTCAGATACCTTGTATTTTGCATGTGCTTCGTTAAAGCTGATGGAAAATTGATGTTGAAATTAAAATTCTTTTTATCTAAATTCTCTATTTTCTAATAGAGTTTCTCAGTTTTCTAAATTCTCTATTTTCTACATGATTTTTACATTAGTCAGTCATGGGAAATAATTTGATGGGGTGGGGGCAAAGAAGCTTTTCCTCATTTTTATTTCTTTGATTTTGTTATTGTTGTGTTGTTCTTGTTGTAGTGGGCCACATAAGCAGGCCACGCATTTGTCTCCCTTGAAGGAGTTTACTGAGCTTCTGCCATTTGCTAAACTCGTGTAACCCTCTGCTCCACTGTAGTTGCCTCCATAGCAATGGAAGTTAATATCACGAATAACTTATTATTTCAAAGGAAGGAAGTAAGTAAATGAGTAGATTGAGTTGGGTGTTCTTTTTGTGGGTGTTTTTTGTTTGTTTTGTTTTCATCATCCATTATTTCTTTCTGATTTATTAAAATGTTAAGGGGAACATGACCTGGGTATTGGATAGAGGCAGCAACATGTACCAGAGATGAACTGATAACCAGGTTCCTCACAGTTTGTTCAGATGTGATTCTTCCTTCTACACCATTTCCCACACCGCCTTTTCCTGGTAGAGCATGCTCCCTGGGCAACACAGAGGACTGAGTTTAAAAAAAAGAATGAAATCCTAAGATTGGCTTAATGACCCATGAGCCTTAAGGGAAACATTCATTAAAGTGTGATGCCAGCAGTCTTGTCCCTCCTTGCAGTGCTGAGACAGTCACAGGGCTGGGATTGTGGCCCTTAGTGAGCCTTACATTCCCATCATGTGTCAATGCTCTTGTGATGCAAGTGAAGTTAATTAAAAGTGACTGGGTGAGAAAAGTTCCATCTCTGTGGAAAAACTGCAGCACTCAAACTTTGGCTTTCTTTGTTCCCCATCGGAACAAAACAGGCACTTAAAACTGCTTCTGGGGGAAACCCCTGAATTAGCCTAATCTGGGTGTTGAAAATCCTCAATGAGTTTAAGCCAGGCCTTGAATCTGAGATTTCTTCACGCTAAAGAGGTTCCTGATAACTAAGTTGGTTTGGGTAGCAGAGGGTGGTCTTGCTCCACCCTGAAGAGTGATAATTTCTGGGTTTTGCCTGTTTATGCTCCTTCATACAGAAGGGCGCTTTTTTTTTTTTTAATTACAGATATTTGACCTCTCTCAAGTCATTACTTGGTACAGTTTAAATTAATGAAGAATAAAGTGCATGCCAGACTTGCTCAGTAGTTTCTTTGTTCTGAAAATAACTGTAAAATGTCTAATAATTGACCAAACCTATATGAAGCACTGTGTTGCAAGGTCAGGGTAATGGATGTAGTATGTACATGAACTCGGGAGATGTTTTTTCCATCTACCTTCCCCTTTGATCACAGGTGTGTTCTGTCATTCCACTTCAGTAACCAAACAGATTAGCTCCTAAAATGAAAAATAGCTTGAAATTTGATATAAAAGACCTAGTGTCCAGGCCGAAATGAAAGGAGGAGGGAGAGAAGTAGTTATAAATTACTCTGTCCTCGTACTGTGACACTGGCGGCATAATTTTCTACAAAGGAGATAATCTTTCCTCATTATTCAGCCGGCCAGTGAGGTGCACAGTTTTTGCCAAAAGCAGGCAAAGTCACTATAAAGAATGTGTCAAGTTATAGTTTTTCTTTTTTGCTGATGTTTAATTTGGCAATATCTGCTATCTTGACATCTGCGGTATGGTGACAGCTGGGTCACCTCGGTAGGCAAAGAATCTAGATTCATGAATATTGAATGCGGTGAATGGGTTGGCTAAGTGACCTTGAGAAGATGTATTGTCCTGAAATACTTTTTAAAAATTTGTAGCTGACTTCAGGTTTGTGTTTTATCACATGTACAGAAATAAATACTATGGTATCCTTTCCAAATGTGCAGGAGCAGTGGATATGGAGAGTACTGACTAACAACTAATAACACAAGTTCTGATATTCTCCTCTGTGGGTTTTTTTGGTTTATTTTTTTTTACTGGAGTTGAGTTGCCTGTGGTTAGCCTGTATCTTTTGGGTTTCAGAAATCCTTTGGAACTTGGGTTTACTGCTGTGGCTCTTTTAATTGTGACTATGCACAGTGACTTGCATTAAAATAAGTAAGCATTGCTGGAAATCTAAAGGAAACTTCTCGAAGCCCAAAGATTGCTAAAATGTGCTGGTTGAGACTGCCGTCAAATTAAATTTGAGAACATTTCCAGATGTCATTGGTAATAGTTTTCAATGTGAATTTTCTTAGGTAGAGTGACTTTGAAATAATGGATAAATTAAAGCAGTTCCAATGAATGAAAAGATGACAAAACACTTTCCTATTTGGTTGTATTTTGTGGGTTGGCACTGGGGTCTAAATTATAGTGCGCACTGTAAATCTCAAAGCAAACACTGGGATCAGTGTGATTTACTTAGCTGCCAACTGTCAAACTCTCCCACCTTTATATACAGTGCAGGCTTTGCATATTCAGAGAAACCAGCTAGCTGCAGTTCGCTGTTTGCAGAAAGCAATGGTAAATCAGCTTTTCAGCAAGACTAGTATATAAATCAACGAACAGTATATTCCTTTGAGACCCTCAAACTTGCACAGGAAAGCCACTCTAAAACCAGATTAACGGGGATCCTGATTTATGGTTGAATCAAACAGCCAAAGTCTATTTTCAGAGATCTGAAATACTAGATTTATGCAACTTATCTAGGTGACAATCTTATGGCTTTCCACTGGTGCTGTTTATTCTTTTTTTTTTAATATATTTATATAGGAGCTCAAAGTATGCATTGCTATGTGTATGCATATGTACATTCTACACTTTCAGGGGGGTTACTGCTATTCAACTGAAACCTGCAATACTGTACCTGCTACTGTAGGGTCTCTGCATGGGTGCTCTTTTCCTTCCTTTCATCCTTTTGCTGTGTCTCTGGTATCTACTTTAGTGCAGCTTGACCACTGAACCTGGAACCCTTTCAAAGAAGCAGGTGACCCAGATCTTCAACTAGACTAAGGAAACAGTACCACTGCCATCAGCAAACTTTATTTGCCCTCATTGATGTGGCTCACAGTTACTGTCGCGTGACCTGCCTGGCCAGCTGTCATGACTGACTGTTCCATCATCCTGTGCCTCCTGCTAATCAGGTGGTGGAGACCTGCACCAGGACTGAAAACAATGTAAACAGTGTGGAGGAAAAGTTAAAAACATACTTTATGAACATACCTCATGAATGAAAATGCACTGCATTTAGTTGGCTGTCTGTAGTCAAAGATGAGGAGGTGGCTGTAGACTTTCAGCTGGATTAAAAAGATTTTTACAACAATTATATGGATCTGAAAGAGATTTTAAAGTGGGTGGTGGTTGGGGAAGTAAGTTATCCTGCCCTTAGCTGGACAGCAGTACTGAGCTCCCTCACTTGCTAGGGACTGAATCACAGTAAAGATACCTTCATAATACCACACGCTAGATATTCTTAATTCCTATCTGAAATGTTCCTATTCATGATTTCTTCAGTACTTAGCTTCTCTCTGCAAAACTACCAAATCCGAGTCTCAAGAGGTGAGGTATGAGCATGGGTTCTGTAAGTAGTTACCACTCAGGGGGTGAGTGGGCACTTGTTTTGCCCTCAAGCGAAAGTTGCGTGCAGTGGAAGTGCACTGCAGCACCCTGGTCCTAGGCATCTACTCTGCAGGTCATTTATATAGGAGTGGCCTTACTGGTGGTGTTTTTCAAGACAGGAGTATCAACAGGTGATGTTTATGATGTCTTGCAGAACAGGAACTGGCTATATATAACCAAAACTATCTTTGCTTAAAAAAAAAAAAAAACCACAAACAAAAAAACCCCACAAAACATTGCAGGGTGAATTGCCTAAACAAAATCCAAAGACAAAAGCAAATATTTGTTCATGTTACACAAAGTTATCAATAACTAATGCAAACACTTAAGCAAAAGGACAGTATAATGGTTTGTCCCTGGTACCAATAATTCATCTGCTTGAAATGTGCATAAAATGAACTAACAACTTGAGAAATTACTAGAAGCAGTCTATCTCCAAAAGTTAAGATACCTTTTGCCAAGATTGCAAAGATAAGATTAGACATAAATTTTAGTGCAAGCAGACTGTAGCATATTAAATATGAGAAAGTTATTAACTTTTAAATTAAAAGACTTTTTTTTCCTTCCACAGCAGGCAAAACAAAAGACTGCACAACTCTTGAGAGCAGAAGAAAAATTATTTCTACATAGCTGTAGCCAAACTTGGAGGTAGTTTGTCTTTAAATTTATTCCACTACATTTCTGCTACTATTCAGCAAAAATGCTTGTTTATGTTTGACTTGAAGCTGGTGTGTGGCTCTGCTTTATTAACTAGAAATTCTGATTTGGGACTTTGCCATGTTAATATCTAGTTAAATAGACCTGGGCTGCAGGTTGAGTTTCCCTGTCTAGACCCATAGTCTACATATCCCAACGGCTGATTTTTGAGGTAGCCTCCATACCTGGCATGTCTATTATTTTCTTGATCCTCAGAAACCTAAATTTATTTCATCTTTCTGTTCTATCATAATTTCTCATTTCCCCAGATCTTTATTTACTTTTATTTATTTTTAGCTGCCAAGTTTTGCTTTTCCTCAGGAAGGGAAGAGGAAAGCTTTCTGAGGCTGCTTTTTAATAGATATAACTACTATTTTTTCTGAGAAGAAGGATGCAAGCTGGTAAATCCAATTTACTAAGGCACATCACTGCAAGATATACAGTACAGGCTGACTTCTTTCATCAGGGTCAGACCTTGGCCCTACAGTTGTCAGTAGGGAGAAAAAGCTACTGCACCTAGGTGAAGCACATGTAATCAGTGGTCTGAGTCTTTTATTGGTATTTTCAACTTAAATGTTATCTAACTTAGAGCTGCCTAAATCTAAGCAAGGTGTTAATGAGGCAGTTTGAGTGTATGGTCCTTTTCTGTCATGCTTCAGTTTTGAGGGGATGGCTTCTGTCCTGCTGATATGATGCTTGATACAGGGTTTATTCCTTTATCATTGCCTTATAAAAAGTCTCTCTGAGTTCAGTTGGACTGCACATTTACCTGACGGCTGTGTGGCTGGAGTAAAGGCCCTGAAGGATTTGACTCTTCCTCTTCCTTTCCTACCATCCCTTTATTTCCTTGCCTTGTTAGAAAGTGTTCCTCATTCCTGGCTGAAGGCAGGTGGGATGAAAATGATTGGAAAAGCCTGGAGCTGGGCAGAGGTAAAAAAATTAGATATCCCTTCTCAGGAGTGGCAGAGTCTTCGGAGAATATAAATAGCTTGTGAAAATTAAGAGCATGTTTTGAATATCTCTTCTCAGAAATTCTGCCTGGCTGTCACTTGCACAATTCATTAGAAGCGCTCATCCTCATCTTCAGATTAGTCTTTACAATTGCTTTTCTGTCTAGCCTTTTTTTTACTCTGTCATATTCTCTGTGACTCTTGCCATCTTCAAAATCCCTTCTTTTTCCATTTTGATCTCAGAGAGGGTTGGGCAATTTTATTATGAAGCCAAAATGTATATATCTTGGTGCCACTTTGATTTCTTGTCTTGGAGTACTTGTCCAGAGTAGGAAAGGATGCAGTGTATATGCCACATATATTCTGAACCCTCTAATGATGGTTTAAAATTACAGAACGCTAATATAAGCCAGGCATATGTGGGTAAATGTGAGTATGGAGGGTATTAATTACACTCCTGATTTTTGTTCTTGATGATATACAACTGTGTCTACTACCTAGTTGGTGTCTAAAACTGCACCTTTCTGTGGCCTCGTTCTAACATGTGAAATCCTACACCTCGCATACAAAATTCTTATGTACATTGCAGGGTGAATTGGCTCCAATGCAATTGCTGTGTCATTGTCATACATGAATAGGCACCAACACTGCATGCCTGTGTCAGACTCACTCTTTGCTCAGACATTGGGGAGTAAAATAAGTGTGCTTAGACACACTTTTGCTTTTCAAATTGTTGAGTTGACAGTAGTCTAACAACATTAGGAAGCTCACTCAATAGCATGTGATAGACTTTGAAAATCTGGGCTAGCCTTGGCCACTGGTAATTGTGCCTAGATTATTTACGGTGCTCAGTTTTTAACTTCGTCTGAGAGAAAAAGGAAGGAAATAGTCTGAATAAATATGACACTCCCTTATTACTGTAACTTGGAAATTAATTTATGGCTCACCATAAAACTTTTCATAGTCCTGGCTATTGAATGCCAAAATTTTCAAAGGACAGTCTAGTAAAGTCATATTGTTTTTAAGGAGCTTTAATTATACAACATCCATTTGAACCACTAGCAGGATTCCCAAGAAGCTTAGCTATGAAATTCCCAGTGGAGTGCACTGGGGGAAGAGGGATCTGGACTAGTTTTAGAAGAATTCATTCTTTTATTATTTATGGTATTAGTAAGTGGAGGCCTTGGTAGCCTTATGGTACTGGCCTTGGTGCAAATGTGAGAGGAACAAGACCTTTGCCATCGCAGTAGTGAGGAGAGGCAGGGAATGAGTGAAGAAAGGTGCAAAAAAGGAAGCAGGTTGCCCAGGTAGTGTCTGATCCTCTAGCCATACCCTGGTTCACTTCTCCACTGCCATGACATTGGCCACTGTGGAGTCTAGAGGGTCTGCAGACCCTCTGCAACCTCAGCCCAGCTCACGAGGGCTGTGAAGAACTAGCGCTTTTGGAATTGTTTGCCATGGTTATTTCAGGAAAAACTTGGGCTTTAAATTGCTTTTACCTCTTCAGTGCTTAGCAGGTCAATTGGGCTGATAAAAGCAGCTAGGCCACTGTGTTCTTGGTCTGCACCGGACTGACGCTGTGATGATCTGCAGCTAGCGTCCTTGTTTTCCTGCCCTCCGTGACTATCACCCAGCAGAGGAGTTGCCTGTCGTAGGAGCTGGGGCTCACAACAAGCCTCAACCACCCTCTCTGAGCACTGAGAGGGGTGTTTGACACTTCATCTCAGGCACGATATGCTGGTGCTACTCAAATGGCTACAGCTGTTGCCTCTCAGCTTCCAATTTCAAAGCCTCCAGCCCTCCTAGAAAGGGCAGTCACTCTCTTGCTTTGGGAGGCTAACAAACTCTACCATTCACTGGGAGCTCTGGAGGTCAGGCTTTCAACCGGATGCCTTGACGGATCAGCCTGCATCCCCCACTTTTCTGTCCTTCTTTTCCTGGGGATTGTAGAAGGCCATAAAATGCTTTGGTAATTAACCAGGGAAAATTTCCACAACCCATAAAACATAAAAGGTAATACTAAGCCCAATTTAGCTTTCAAATGCTTTCAAATAACCTGTATTTAACACATGGTAAAGGCACTTGGTCGGTGCTCTTGAACAAACAAATCTCTGAGCTTGGTTTTTAGTGTTGTGTGTCCAGACTGGCTGTAGCCGTACTGAGAGCATTCCTTGGTTCAGGTTTCCATCGTAAACTGCAATGTGGGAACTGGTGGAGATAAAATAAAGTGTTGAACAGAAATTTTGCCCAAACCACAGAGTGGACATAAATTGTTCTTTTGAAATTTGAAATAATTTTTCGTCGTTTGTATAATTTTTCTTGGTCAAGACTGTGAGAATCTTGGTAAAGACTAGCACTTGTAAAGAAATTTGCAAGTCCGGAAAAGTTTGGAGAAGAGTCTGGACTGTGTTTGAAGGTGATGGGTGGCTTTTGGTAGAAACTGTGTCAGATTAGTTTGCTTAGAAATTACAAGTAAGTATTCAAAGAATTCATCAGTGTGCTTTTTTGGACTCTTCTTCAAAACTTTGAATTCATAGAAACTGAGCATGGACTCCTTCAAATTTAAACCACCATGTTTCACAAAACTCTGTCATGGGTGGGAATGGACATCCTGAGATGGTTTATGTCACTGTTTTTTATGGCTAAACTATAACTGAATTGCAAGTTGCTCTTAAATTTTTTTGGCCCATCACAGTTTATGGGTAAGGTAGCACATTTGGGCCATTCAACATTACATCGGCCCGTGACTGGGATGAAGTCACATGCCAGCAGAGCAAGGAGCCACTCACTGGTGAGCAGCTGTGGTCCTTGGGCCAATGTACGAAGGGGCCCAGCAAAGCTGGCCAATCTTTATTCTTTATCTTCTACCCATGAGGGGTAGAGGTAGCCTCAGCCATTTGGCCTTCTCCTACCCATGAGGGGTAGAAGTAGCCTCAGCCATTTGGCCTTCTCCTCTCATCTGCAGTTCAGCATAAAACCCTAGCTTGGCTAAAACTCATTTTTGCAGCTCCAGACAGAGTATTGTGATCAGGAGGAAATTTTCTTCACAATGGGAACATGACTGACATGTTGGTATATTGTGGGCAGAGGGAATCAACTGGTGATTTTAACTTTTTGGGAGGCAGACACCATTTTCCTATGAACTAGCAGTTTCCAGCCTTGGGTTGGGGAATGTGGGGTTGTGGTAAAAAGACAAGAGCAATGGAGGAACCTAGGTCTGAGGCAGGGGAGCCAAATTAGGAGGATTAGGTAGAAAGGGGATATTGGGCCAGAAATTCTGGATATTGAGATGGGGGAAAGAGCTTGACAAACTGCAAATCCTTAGTAGTCATGGTCCAATAGAGTTGCAGGTCCCTCTATGTTTGTTTTTCTGATCAAGTAAAATCAGGAAATTCTGGAAATTTTGCACCTGTCCAAAATGAATTAGAATTTTTCTTCCATGATAATCTTAATGAGAAATTTCTCACAGTAGCCTTTGTGATAAATTGTTCCTGTGCTTTCTAGTTGGATGTTTGCAAGGCCAATTTAAGGTGCAAATGTTAATCTCTTAAGGTTTATGTTGTTTGGGATCTGGTATTGTTGGAATTGTTTTACAGTACTTCCAATGTTAACTTGCTTCAGACTTTCTCATTGCAGAGCTGGTGGTAGGCATTCTCAGTGGAGGCCTGTGTTGCTTGCAAGGTAGAATTTCACTCCCACTGATGCAGGCTGTCTAATCTGCCTACAGTAGTCATCTGTGCTATAGCATCCTGGCCTGATAATTCAAAAGTGAAATGCAATTGCCTCTGCCTTTAAAGTTAGTTTTGTTATTTTTGGAAAGGTTATAGCACTGTCAGGATCAGCCCTTGCAAGCTTACTGAGTTAGTGTTGTGTAAATTTCAGGAAGAGTGCACTTAATGGAAAGCTTAATTAACTCAGCTTTTTGTTAGATGATAATGACTGGGCAAGATTGATATGCGAGTCGGACATTCATTTCCTGAAGCACTTCTAAAATTCCTATTCTGAGTAACCAACTTATGGTATTTCCCTGAAATCAACCAAAACAGTCTTTGACAAGTGTTAGATCATTTGTATGATAGCTGCAGCCGTTCTTTTCTTTTTTAAAAGGCAGGTACCTTCAACTGCCAACCAAACCTCTAACTGTACGTCAGTGAACCATCAGAGATTTTTAGCAGTGAATTTCAAGCCAGACGAAGCTCTGGAATGGCTTCACACTGGGAAAAGTTGGTGTGTGTGTGTAAGTAGTCTTTTTTTTTTTTTTTTTTAATGAAAGATTAACAGAAATAAAGATTGTGCTTCAGAAGCATACTGAATAACTGTAACCCAGGGGAAACTTCATGCTGCAAACAGCAAGCAATGCCAGAGAGCCAAGTTGGGTGATGCTTCTTACATGTATGCTCATGCACAGCCTTTTAGCCAGGGAGAATTTTCTTTTAAAGACTATTAATTGACTTTGGGGAGAAAAATGCATTGCAGATGTTTCAGAGTTTTTAATTAAAAAAAGAGGAACATTTTTCTGCAGTATGTTTAGGGACTGGAGGTTAAGACCTTTTACATCCTCTAATATAAGTTATTGCTTCATCTTAAAATGAACTTCATATGCTTCCAATGATCCTAGGTCATTTCCTCTAGACAGAAATCAGCATGGTGTCTAATATTCTAAGTGTGGGTAATTAAATGTAGGGCCAGGCATAACACACTGAAAATTCAGTCCTAGTTAATTTTAAGGAGCAAGATGGTAAAGAATTTAATTGAATATATTATATTTCAAAGTTTTGGAAATGAGTGTTGGATAAAAAGGAAATTGCAGTAAAATTGCATAAATTTTCTTTAAAGTTTTGTTAATAATGCCCCACAGGTATAATAGCTGAAATATACCTGTGTACCTATGTTGTTTACTTTGAGGTTTCACCCTCATATGGCAAAAAAACCCTAAGTAATATCCATCACTGCCTGATATAGGTCCCTTTCTCCTTGTGTTGGAGACACAGCCAGGATTTCACTGGATTTGTAAGATATTAAAATAATGCGTTGGAAAGTGTTGAGCTGTTGTAGTGTGAAGTTCAGTGGAAATCTTGATCCCAGGGTCAGCTCTGTCAAGGTATCATCTGTGTAAATACCTTGATATACATTTATAGAAGACAGGGCTTCAGCCCAGGGACCGTAATCTATGGTTTCTCCTGTCCTTGGTAGAAAATGAGATTGCCCAAGAAGTTGATGCAAAATGTCTAAAATAAGTCTATGCTGTTAATCTCTCCTTCGAGAAAAGGATCTTCCTATTAGGCATAGAGGATTAATTTCCATTTCCCTCACCTCAGCTCCCACTCCTGATCTCTGTCCTTGAGCAATGTAGAGAGCAGAGGTGGAGCTTACTGACAAATCAGCCATAACGTAGGAAAGGCAAGTATAATTGCCAATACATAGATTTTCTAATGTTATGAATTTTCATAGTGTCACAAATATGTTTCTAACCAATGAACATAAACACGTATCTGCTTCACTGATAGATGGACAAAAAAAAAAAATATATATGGCTCAGATGTCACTTTACACTTTTCCACTGAACGTTTTCATCTGCTGAAAACATAAACAGAGCAGGTCATTCAACAGAATCTCAGTTTTACTCAGCTTTGATTAAAATCTTTGCTTACATTCTTTTTTTTTTAAACAGTTTTGTATCTGTGGAAAATTTTGTGGAACTTCAGAAATTACATACAACAGTACCATATTACAAGGTACACTAACGTCACTGTCTCTCTAATTACCATGCAGTGGGGATCTTTCCTTATTTCACTAATAGAACCATAGAAGTAAAGGTATTCTTTAACATAAAATTTAAATTAGAGAGGTGTTTTGAAAAGAAGACTAGAGAAGGATGTTGTTCACTAAGCGTCCTTGCGATACTTACATATGTATTATTTAAAAGAGGGGTCATTAACGTCTGTGTCATAACCAACTTTTCATTTCATAAGCTCTTGAGTTAGAGATATACCAGAGTGAAAATGTTGAGCAGCTGATAACTGGAGCATAAGGAATTTGCTGTTGTTGCAGCTCTGATCTCCTCTCAGTTCTGCTCCATTGTTTGGGAGAGATTCCATGTTTATGGCATGCTCGAGACACGGTAACGTTACAAGCTGTGCTGTGAGCAACAGAAAGGTTAGAAATCCTTCTTTTGCCTGAGAATAAAACATGTTTGATTTGTCAGGGAAACCAGACTCAAGATGCATGTGATAATGCAGATGAATTGACAAAATGGTATGCCAATAAGGATAAACAGTTACAGGTTTGAAGCTGGGCTGCTGTTGTTCTAAGAGCACTCTAAAGCTGAGATCACTGCATTGCAGAAGTGTATTACTGCAACAGTGTAGAAAGAAAACATATCATTATTAGTTCCAATAAATCCTCTGGGTGGAGGAATAATTTTAGGCATTTTTCAAGTGATGTTATCTCCCAGGCTCTCTAATCTCTTCTAGGAAAATGGGCTGAAGTGTTGAGATACGTAGCCTGGGAGCTACATATCTTAGACCACAGGTTTGAATTGCTGACAGCTGTGCTGTCCGTCTACTCAGAGCAGAGGGGCTGCTCGTTGGGCTGAATTCGCAGGTCCCTCTTTGGTCCATGTTTGAACAAAGGTCCTTTTTAAGATAGCATGTTTTGGACAAGGAAGAGCAGCAAGAACTTTGGGGTTTGGTCCAGTGACATGCAAGTGCTTTGGAAATGTTATGTGTTTTATAGCGTTTGGGTTGGAAGGGACCTTTAAAGGTCATCTAGTCCAACCCCCCTGCAGTGAGTGGAGACATCTTCAACTAGATCAGGTTTCTCAGAGCACCGTCCAGCCTGACCTTGAATGTTTCCAGGGATGGGGCATTTAACACCTCTCTAGGCAACCTGTTCCAATGTTTCACCACCCCCGTAAAAAACTTCTTCCATATATCTAGTCTAAATCAATCCACTTTTATTTTAAAACCATTACCCCTTGTCCTGTTGCGACAGTCCCTGCTAGAAGTTTTTTATCTTTCTTATAAGCCCCCTTTAAGTACTGGAAGGCTGCAATAAGGTTTGCCCAGAGCCTTTACTCCTCCATGCTGAACAACCCCAACTCACTCAGTCCTTCCTCATAGGAGAGGCCTTCCATTCCTCTGATCATTTTTGTGGCCCTTCTCTAGACCTGCTCCAACAGGTCTGTGTCTTTCCTGAGCAGCAGGCCCCAGAGATGGATGCAGTACTCCAGGTGGGGTCTCACCAGAGTGGAGTAGAGGGGAAGAATCACCTCCCACAATCTTCTGGTCATGCTTCTTTGGATGCAGTTCAGGATATGGTTGGCTTTCTGG
>NW_010255990.1:0-15651 GCF_000690775.1 Eurypyga helias
TTTTATTTTATTTTATTTTTTATTAACCCTTTTTTCTACCTAATCTATGATTCTAGTTAACTAGTGTCTTGAAAAAGTTATTTTTTCATTTCTGCAGTTGTTGCAATTGCAATATCTCTGCAATTTCATTCTCTGTGCCTGTTGACAGATAACAGTGACATATAGAGCAAGTGGCTGCAATTTTTTTTTTTTTTAATCTACCTCCTTGAAGATAGAAGCCAATTTTTTTTCTGATGCTTTATTTCTGAGAAAATATAATATACTGACAAAGAGTGATGAACTTCAGAGTGTAAAAAAGAAAGTGTTAACGAGATGTATATTCATAGCTTGGACTTAATTGTGTTCTAGTTAAAAGCAAATAGGAACTCTACCATGGCCCTTTGTGAGCTCTTCTCTACAAGGTGCTTTACATGTCACATTAGGGATCACTAGGGATCACTGTTGTATTATTGATGCTATATGTAATGTACATTGTGTGTGAAACTGGGGAATAGAGAAAGCCAAAAGTCGGCAAAGTATGTCAGAATTCAGGGTTGGCCATTTATATGTTCTTGAATAAATTTAATTGTTATTTTATGTCTGTTTCCTTTTTTAGAAATGAAGCTGAGGAAAAAATCAACAGCCAGAAATACCTTCTGCCACACAATGGAAACACTTGGTTTAGTCTTCATGATGGATGTAAGCAAAGTTAAAGCAAATTTTGAAGTTTCATATTGACTTTCAGTTACAGACAGGTTAAATATCTCTACTTGCATTTTTCAGTTCACTGTATTATGTAAAATGAAGATGTTATTCTTCTGCTTTATGAAAGCAAAATTATTCTTTCTGAAGATGGTAAAGTTGAAAATGTTTTTCTTCATTTTACAAAGTTCATTCACTATAAAAAACAGTGAAAGGATGGAAATGTGATATGGTACAAAATATTCTCTTTTCATGAGAAAGTACTCAAATGCATGTCATTAATTGCAAAATTGGCAGCACTGTTGATATATCAGAATACAATGAAGAAAATTATGCAAAGTGCATTATCATGCATTTCTGATTATCTTATGTATAGATATATTCTGTACAGAAATGCCATGGAAATGTGAAACCAGCCCTTGCAGAGCCACTTTGGATCTAGAGTCGGCACAGGTAACTTTGCTTTTAAGCTGAGAGGCGAGTTCTGTCAAATCGGCTCATGATAGATATTGTATTCAGACTGACTTTTAAGAAACTGTTTCTGGTGGAAACAGCAACTCAAAGAATTTATCTAGAGAAGAAAACAGATCTGAATTTATTGTGCAAAAACTGATCTGTAGTGGATCAGGTAGCTGGTGCAATTTAAAGAACTAGAGGTGTCGTTGTGTTTATTTTCTTAAATTATTAATCTCCTGGGGTATAAAGGGAAAAAAATCTCATTTAGCTCCTTTACAAAACAGTTCCTTTTTCATTAAAAGTTATGAGCACCTGATAATTGGAAGTGAATTAAAAGCTTCTCAAAATAAAAGTCATCATGTCTTTAACACGCTGATCTAGCCCTTATGAAAAGAGACAATGTAGTTGCCTCCAGGTTAAAGATTTCTAACCATTACACCAGATGTATGTTAAGTCCTCTGGTGGCTAGTGTCCTATCCCTCTTCAGGCATTCCTCCACATTTTTTCCTTTGCTGTAACTGCTGCAGGTGCACTGCCTGGGCTGCATGCCGGAGCAGGCACTGCGACCAGCGCTGCAGCTGTGGCAGCAGATGTACAGGTCCAGGGAGTCCCCTGGAACCAGCACATGGGAAGGTGGGTGAAGGTGGGATGCTATCAGCCAAGTCTCATCGCTCATGGAGAAATCCAAGGATTCAAAAGCATGGAGAACACATTTAAGTGTCTGAGGAGTAAGGCATGGCTTAAATTTGGGTCTTCCTGCTTTTGGGGCACATCCTACATGGAAAAGTTTCCAGTCCCGGCAAGGACCTTCCCACTTCACTTTGTTCGCACGAGTCGAAGGACTGTCCTGTGGGTCTGCTTCAGAGCTGTAGTTTAAGCTCCACTGGAACTGGATTTTTCTGGTGTGTTTGAATGGGCACATGACAAAATGAAGTCTCTGTCAGCTTGCACTGGAGTTGGCAGGGCTTTTGCTTTTCTCAGCACCTAGAATCTGAAAGGGCACTGTCAGAGGACAAGCAGTCATACCTCCTTTGAGTTTCCCTGTTTTTTCGATAATAACCTAATAGACCACAGCCTCCACTAGATTCTTGCCTTAGGAATTGGCATATCACTTTTCTGATAGAGAAAGTGGTTGTTATACAATGTGAATCTCTGCTACTGGGATAAAGCTATAATTAGGATATCCACTTATGGACGTTTTCCAAATACGTCTAAACAGTTATGCCAATTACTGGCATAATTGTAAATGAATCAGAATAAGCATCAGCAAATGAATTAAACTGGAAGTTGTACAGTTTGCCTTGCTAATTATATTGCTCACAAAATAGCTGACATGATATGTCTGCTACCTGCTGACTGGGTAATGCATGGTGTTCTTTATGCTGATATTGAACACCATTAATAAATAGGATATTTAAATAGGAAAATATAAATAGTTTCAGAGAGTGATCAAGAATGGTTATTTTAACATCTAGAACATTCCTGTTCTACTAGATTTGGAAACCAGGCATTGGTGGGAACACCTTTGCAGTGTGTTAGCAGACGATACAGATGCTTTCCTACTTAGTTCAAACTCTCTGTATCCTATTCCAAACAGCTTTTCTTTAAGGCTTTCAGCTACCAATACAAGCAATTCCTGGTGGGACAGGATGGATAAAAATAAATTCAGACCATTGTTGACAATTTCTTCACACCTGGTTGAAATAAGGAGATTCCAGAAATCTATACAATTTTACACCCCTCTCCTTCTTAGTCTATTTGACCCTTTTTATTCCTTCTGGAATCATACAAATAAGTATTTTAAGCTGTTATTGGCCATGGATTTTTGCTGCTGTCATTTACAAAGAAACTCACAGGAAACACACAATATTGACAGCTAATAATATCCGTTTGGTGCCATACTCATCAGAATGACCTTCATTTTGCAATTGACCCTTATCAATTGTGCTAATACTTGACTAATACAATGAGCTGTGCCTGCTCCCCCACTGCCATCTGGTTCATTCCCACACAAGATGACAGCAAAGGTTTGTGAGTGGGAAGTGGCAGAGAGGAAACAGAGACTAAAGCTCCTGCTGCCTCTTCTTTGGCGTTGCTTGCTTAGCTGTGCAGCTCAGCAGCAGCAGAAGTGCCTCACAGATGCCTCTTCAATCAAGTATGCAAGTGCTGATGTGTTCTCTCCACTCCTGGAACTCAGGGAAATCAGCACATCTGTACCCCCTAGTAGTAAACTTACCGTTCAAATAAGAAGCTTGTTATCAACAATAAGGAGTGCCAGGCTCATCACTGTCTCTTTTGACTTCTGTGCTTTGCTTCTCCTCAAAAGATCTGGGATTATGGCACACAGGGAGTAAGAGCAGCAGCAGAAGCAGCAACATCTCTAGGGATGGCTGCAAAATTTTGCTGGTTCAGACCATAGAAAAGTCAAGCCTGCAAAACTGTGGGGTAGAAGACAGTTTACAGTCGTTTAATCACTGGAATTGTCCATAAATAAATCTGGCTAATGGCTTTTCCCACCTTGTAGTTTTGAAAGTAGAGAGGGTATAGAATAAGAAAGAGGCTCAGAAGGTTGAAGAAGAAAAAAGCGGTTCAAAAGGACTTATGCTGCTTACTAATGATGCATGAAGAAGTAAACAATTAAATTTGGGGTTTACTTTCCATGGTATGTCTCAGAGGGTTCACAAACACTGAATATAGGGAGATGATTGTTATTATTAATTACCTGTTTAGGATTATGTGCGCATAAAAGCACTTCTTATCTAGAGCGGTACTCACACATTGGCACGTCTGTACTTATGTTGGAATGTTGCTTGAAGAGTTTGCAATGTAATCGGATAATGTAGAGCAAAAATCTAGCACTTAAGAAGCCTTGCGTTAGATCTCTCAGGTATACTTGTCTGCAAGAACCGTCCAATGAACTGTGAGTCTCAGTTTTACATTTCTATACAAGTGGTTAACTCTTCAAATTGAAAACTGTCTTTAGCATACTAACAGACTTTCAGAAACACCCATCCTCTGTAATATTAACCCTCTCTAATATCATGCCTCAGAGAGTAAAATAACTTTAATCAAAGGTTCCAGTACTTGGTTATTTTCTTCAGATCCTAAGGAAGCCAAACTGCTCAGAGAAACCTACACATAAAACTTCTTGAGCAGACCCCGACATACCTTTAAAACACCTGTCCTTTTTGGCGTATCTGTTACACTCATATTTTGAACAGTTGCACACAGCACCATCAACTTGATATGGCCATAATACCTATGGTTTTGTGCAGTTTCTCACTGCTTTGTGATACCTACTGCCTCTGATGTCTGCATACGGGAGAGCTGGGCTTTGAAAGTAAGTTGCAAAGAAAAATAAAAAGAATCTACTTAGAGTTCAGGAGTTAAAGTCTTAAAATACCAAAGAGAAAACAGAACACAAACCCAGATAGAAGAGTCTGTGAAACAAAAAATTTTGAACATTATCTTGGACCATAGAATCAGTGTTAAAATTTTTGTCCTAGTTGCAGGAGATTCTGGGTTTCACTGCATTTATATTCCTGAGCAGAGTGTAGATGTCATTCAGGAATAAAATCATGACTACATGAATATTCTGCTGCACTCTATCATATAAACTATGACCTTCTGCTACTTAAAGGATGACACTCATCATTCTGAATAAAGTTAAGGAAGTTAAATGTTACAGACAAACTGATCTGCTACTGATGATTTGAAAGATGGTCAAGGTGTGTAGACAAAATGATATTTATCATACAACCCTGCCCCTGGAGGGGGACTTTTACAAGGGCCTGTAGTGACAGGACCAGGGGTAACGGGTTTAAATTGAAAGTGGAGAGATTTAGATTGGATATCAGGAAGAAGTTCTTCACGGAGAGAGTGGTGAAGCACTGGAACAGGTTGCCCAGAGAAGCTGTGGATGTCCCATCCCTGGAAGTGTTCAAGGCCAGGCTGGATGAGGCTTTGAGCAACCTGGTCTAGTGGAAGGTGTCCCTGCCCATGGCAGGGGGGGTGGGAATAGATGATCTTTAAGGTCCCTTCCAACCCAAACCTTTCTATGACTCTATTACATTTACAGAGCACTGTTTATCTTTTGTTAATGATGATGATGTCTAAGAGTGACTATCTATTATGATGTGATGCTTGTGTATTAGGTATTGTGATATTGGGGCAACAGCATTTGAAAAAAACAGGAAACAGTTTGCAATCTATATTTCTTCCTATCAGAAGTCAAGGAAATTTTATCTTCCTCTACTCAAAAAGATCAGAAGAAAACAATATAAATAGAAAAAATATTAAATAACATCTCTAAAGAAATTATTTTAATTGAGTAAAGCATGAGACAGTCAATCAAGGATTTTTTAGGGGATAAATTGAAGATAGCAGAAAGGCTTTTGAAGAAACAAAACAACCTGTTGTGAGGGAAAACTTTTGAGTGGCAAAGGTGGGGCTAGGGGAATCCAAAATAGACAACTGTAGAGACAAAGTACAAGAAAGAGAGCTGAACTGAAGAGGAATGCAAAATAAGAGTGTCACTGAAAGAAAAAGGACTGAATGTTTCAGTGAAGAAAAGGGTGCAGAACTGAGGACAAAGGAATGAAACATATTGGGATTTCTGGAAAGATAATATAAGAGAAATTAAAAGTGGCAGAGGGAATAGGAAAGAAACAGTGGAAGTCAAGTGTGAATGCTGGCTTGGAAGAATTTTGACAGAATGAGTGGTTGGGGAGGTGGGGTATTTCTGAAGGGCCAATTTTTAGGAAATAGCAATTCTGAGATAAAGTTAAGGAAGTAAAGTAGGAATATTGAAGAAATACATCATCTTATCCTTCCACTTCTCATCTTTTCTTCCTGCCACTTAGCATCATTTTCAGTTAAAGATCCTTTAACCAAAATCTCATTTGCTTCCCTTCTTCTTTGTAAACCAGCAACAATCTTCTCCCTTCCCACCAGCCTTCTCTCTCAGCTTGTATCATCTGATGGGGACAGAGTTCGTCCAGCCCTTACAGGTTGTCCTCTCTTGAGAGCCAACACATTGCTTCACTTCCTTTGAACTACCTCATGGAATGGGACAACATAGCCTCATCGGTCTTATGCTCTGCCATGAACACCAGCTGGCATTGTGGAGGAAGAAGATAATCCATGACTACCTTCTTCCTTATTAGCTGTTCAGAAAAGGAGGATCAGGGCTTCCAGTTCTTCTTTTCTCTCCAAAGGTATGAGCTTTTGCTTGGGACAGTGAAGATAAAGAGGGCAAAAAACTCTTTCCACATCAGTTTTACAGAGGGACTAAGATGCAAGGTGGCTGCCCTCTTCCCTAGACAATTTTCTAGTGGGGTATGAAGTGGAATAAGGAAAAAGCCTGTGAGAAACCCCATTCCCAGAACTGAGCTCCACAAACACCAAAGACCAGATAAGGAAGATGAGAAGCACAAACATAAGAAGACACAACTGGTATACAGGATGACAAAGAAATGTGTGAAAAACTGTAATAGTAATAGTAGTTGGTGGGGAGGGAATAAGGAAGTCAAGCTTGGATAAAGGGAAAAAAGGAAAATAAAGGACTTCCGTTTGCATCACTTGCCATACAGGATCCTCCTGTTTCCAGGCACAGCCATTGCCTCCAGTCTCTTCCATGCTTTCTTCCCACTGTCTACCTACCAGACTTCTTTGCTTCCCACTACCCACAGTGAATGGTGAAAATAAGCAGCCAGAGTGCTCAGCAGAGCAATTCGCAGTACTATTCCCTTCAAGAACTTTCTCCATAATGCTTTCAATCCCAGAGAGACAAGAGAGAAAAAGACCAGATTATAATAAACATTGTTCATTTTAGTCTGCACACAGCTGAAGTGCAGAAAGCTAAAGTAGGAGCTTTGACAGTGGAAGAGCATTTTCTCCTGCACTGTAACTGTGTTCCCGCTGGAGAAAACACCCTGTAACTTTCTCTCCTAGTTCCTATAGTTTTTTTCCCTGTGATCCTAGTGCATTCAAATTATATAAAATGGGAACTTCAATGCAAGGGATCTCTTACTTCACCATCTTTGCCATTTCAATTTACTGACAACATCTGCTTAAGGATAGTTACACCAAATCTTTCGCTCCACTTTTACATAATTATGGTTAACATTCGGATCTAAAAATAAAGATATCAAGCATATACTGGTAGCAAAGGAACAAAGATTGCAGTTTTTTACTGTATATACTCAGGGAGCATTTCACTCAATGTATTTTAAATATAATAGCTACAGAGTCAGGATGGTAGAAACAGTATCATACAAAACTTAAACCCATAGATTTTTACTTTTTAATTGTTTTCAGTCAGTGAAAGTAAATTAACAGTGGCTTCAGCTCGACTGGACATTTCATGCGATGTTTCTGAAAGATGTGGAAAAAGACGACTGAAACAAGCTAACCAACAGAACAGAGCTGAAACAGGGCCTGCAGACAACTGAGAGTATTTTTAAACTCCTTAGCACAGTCTAAATTCCATTAGCATGAGACTTGGAAGGACACATCTGTTATTTTTTAAGGAACTAAAGCAGTTGGCTGGCCTCCTAGCTCTTGAACAAAGTGTTCAGGGCTCACATGGCAACATTGTGCTGCATATAACTAATCTGTTTAATTTAAATTATTTTTCTAAAGGAAGAAATAAAGGAAGGAGGATTGATTGAGAAGCATCTGTGAAGGATCTGTTATACCTTGGATTTTTTGCAAAATCTTTCTTTATAGGTTGGTTCATCCATCATCTGGAGTTACTGGAAGCAGGACAAACATGGAAGTACCGTAGATAAAAAGTACAATGTCTGGAGATTAGTCTATCTTCCTGTTTTACTGTCTTGTATATGAATGGAGAGTTTACTGAACCCGTGTTAAGAAAGCTCTGTTTGAGCTCAGATTATTCACAACAAACTGATTCAAGATATTGGTCAGTGTTTTCTTAACTGTCTTCCTGTTGGATTGCAAGTATGTATTTAAAAGGAGAATCCAGGCTTCCTTATACGAGATTTTGGTGTAAAAATCTGAGCCTAAAGATGTCATAAAAGTGAGATTTTGGGCAAAAAAGCAAAAGGTGGAAGATAGACTAAGGGAGTAATATTATTTATAAAGAGAAAACACGGGTTAAGTGAAACCAGATGCCCTTGAAGCTATCCATGAAGTAATGTATGAAGAAAACCACAGAAATAAATTCTAGACAGAAAAAAGCTCCCATTCACTGTTAGGTGAAGGAACTCACGTCTTCATGTCTGAATGGCTAAAAGACTCAGACTAATAGGGGCCATGGACGTAAGTATGTATGTATGCTATCTAGACAGGTGCAGTGGGTTAGTAAAGTATGAAACATTTTGAGGAACATTTGCAAGAAATACATAAAATTTTGTGATTAGGTGAGTAGTCTATCCACTTCACTCAAAACTCTTTAGTACTCAAGTTTTATAGTACCCTCATAACCAATGTAATCTGTAAATGCAAACTATAAAGGCTAAATGGGGAAAATATTAATATAAACTGTCCTGAGTTTTTTCATGCAAAACATAACTTGAATCTACTAATTCTTAAAATTACTTTCATAAAGTTTTTATAAAGTATGGTATTTCCATGCTTTTGCATTGTTAGTTGATAGAATTGGTAGGCAAAGCAAATCTACAGAGACAAACTGAAAGTTTGAATTTGTTGCTTCTGGGTTTATTTTGTTTTTAACTGTTGTACAGCTAGGCTTATTGGAGATATAAGACTCCTCTACACATCTGTCTTTGATTTCTTTCTTAAAGAGAAAAAAAAAAAGAAAAGAAAAGAAAAAAAAGATTAGAAATGTGGAAGTTCTTAAGAAGATGAGCTGTTCCCAGCACTACATAAAGAGAAGAGAGGTATAGCTTTTGTGGGACTTGGAAAGGCCCACAGTAACCTGGATGAGGCACACTTGAGGGGAGATTGTCTTTGTGTCTGGTCACCCTTTGCCTAACATGGATAACTTTATTGGTATCTTGTGGGTTTGCTTCCTTCATTCAAAAGAGTTAAAAAAACACAAGAGTGTTGCCCTCTGGCCAGCCGAGTTCCAGATGCCTCATAATGCATGCTGGTCACAGAAGTATTTCAAATACTACTTCAAGTAAAACCCTCCAATTATGAAAGGCCCTATAATTGTACATTTAGGAACATATGTTTAAACTGGCTTAATCTATTTTAAGCAGAACAAAAGCCAACTGAAAAGTTTCAAGGGAGCTTACACCATTTTGAATGGAAACACTAACAGGGGTATTTTGGGGGTAAAACTCTGTTATTTAAAGCTGAAAATGAAAATAAATACATTATGGAAAAATGAGGTTTCAGCATGTATGGATTTAAGGATGATTGTCAGGAGATCTTTTCCACTTATGCTAACTCTATCAGAGATTTGCTGTATAATCTGAAATTAAGAGGGATAAAGTTTCTAGGAAGAAATAATTTGCAGTAGGTTAAATGAGGCTGAAAAACACAGACAAACTTGAAGGCCTCTCAAGCCTTTCAGGCACTGAATATCTCTGTCCCACTTTTGTCTGTCTGCAACTTAACGAACAAGTTGATGCAACTTAATGTCCTGGCTGATCCATCTGAGTTCTGCCGCTGAGAAACACAATCATGCTTGTGTGCTCTGTGGAAACTCTTCAGCACCAGTTCAGCAGGGAAAATCTGCCAGGTTTCATGCCAACAACTTATTCTGGTTCAATTTATTGTGGCCACATACTCAGAGTAATCCCCTGCATGGGAACGTGCAAGCTATACTTTCAGAGTGCAGCTTTAACATGGCACAGATGCAAGCCTGCCTGCAAGACCACAGCTCTGCCCGGCAGTTAAAGTCAGCACCATTCACTTTCCAGACCATTTCTCTGCTCACTACACAAGTTGTCTCACTGTGTATGTCAGGGGAAAAGAAAATAAATAACATGGATTTCATTTCACCTCCCACTTTTACAAGTGGAAGAATGAGAAGCAGCATGCAGGGAAATTTTGAGAACCTTTGAATTCTTCCATTGCATGGTACGACACAGGGGATTTTATTGATTAGGAGGGGATCAATAAGCACTTGTTCCAAATATAGAATGATTGACCTGTGAGGTCAGCAGACCTGGTGGTGGTGCACAGCATAACTACCTGACAAATAGTAAGAAGTGAATGAATCGAATGCCATCAATGTATTTTTCATCTTCAAAGTCATGTTCTGGTTCTCATAGAGAAACAGAAATTGTGCTACTGAGGACAAAATAACACCAAACTAATAATATTTCCTTTCTTTCATTTGCTTCCTCCATCTGCTCACATTTCCTGGGTGACAGGTTCATCTCAGCAATGTTTAGTTGAAGATCCATCCAGACTTCAAGCCTCTTACCATTTCCATTTTCAGCAGTAGACAGAAAATCTGAGTCATTTGCTATTATATTCGTGCGTGAATGTTGACCTCAGCAGCAGCAAAAATACCTGCTGTGTTAGATTTACATGAGCTGTGCCTTGCCCTTTTTGTTCAACAGCAGAGAGAGAACAGGCTGTGTTCAAACAGCCACTGGTATGAGGGAGAGCTCTTTCTCTTGTACTCAAGCCTGTAGACTCTCACATATCCCGAGAGTGCTTTCTTGACACCATGTTAGTGTGCTATCAAGAAAAAGCAGGCTTGCTTGCTTGGCTTCCCTGTTAGAGAGATACTATTCTCCCATTCTTCAAGAGAAATTTTGCCATCAACATTTTAAAGTTTTTCCATTTTGCATTTAATCTAAGATGTTCAGAAGTGACATTTCCTGAAGGTCATATTCTGTCCTAACACATTTCTCACAGGTTTAGACAAGAGAATTTGCTTTGAATCTGAGAAATATTTGTCAAAGCAGAAAGAAATTAAGAACATGACACAAAGAGGTGGGTCTGAGATAACTGGGTAATCCTATAAGGGTTTAGCATTTTCCAAGAAGCCTATGTATACTACTGAATCAAGACCTCATTCATTAGTGTATATTTACGTGTTTAAATAAAATGCAAGAGTACAAAAAGAGAGGTAGGCTGTGTAACTCAGACCCTCATTTAGCTTGTGAGAGAGCAGGCAGGAATTTGACAATGTCTTCCACATGCCAACTGTATCCTTCAATCAACTGGGTTACTGGTTATTTTGACATCATCTCAACTGCTTTAGCAAAAAAATATGTCCTGAAACATCTCTCATTCTGTCTCATTGACATGGTTTTATTCATACTGGATTTGAGAAACTGGCATTTTCCCACTGCAGAGAAGCTTCCTGGAAATTAGAATTACCATGGCCTCTCCGTGACACTTTTGTTACTCCTTTGGTTCATTTGCAGCCTCTGAGAGAGCATTGCTCTGTCACTCTTCTGCTTCTTTCTCTGTCTTTCTCTTTCCCCAAGAGCAATAGAGAGACTTCCTTCCTTTACAATGTACCTTGAGATCCATGGCTGGCAATCACTTCATGAAGGTTATTTTGTTTAATCTCCATAGCCCGCTTGTTCTCTCCCTGTTGGTTTGATTCATACCACTGTTTGCACAAATACAAAATTTTTCTGTGCTCCCAACCATTCATTCAAGGCCTCTCGACTCATTCAAGGCCACTTAATTCCTATATTATATTACAAAGGAACTTTGTCTCACACTGTCAAAGAAATGTGATTACACCTTTAAAATTGTTTTTCAGAAACTAACCTTTGTGTTTATAGCAAATCAAAACAGAACGTAATCAACTCAGTTTGCTTTTGACAGATGTTTAAAGCAATTTTATGTTACATAGCTTCCTTGCATCTGGTTTTGCAGTGCCAGGATACATTAGTTACAATTTAGGTTCAGTGAATATAGGGAGTATTGTTTGCCATTAGATAATCCTCTTATATACACTACTAATCCTTTACTTCTGGTGTTTTTGTTGTGAGTTTAATGATTGCAAAATACGATGCTCTGGCAGAAATGAAAATATGATGCTCTGACAGAAATGCAAAGTTAAGTCCTCTGTTTATAAAGTGGGAAAAGAACACTATCTTCCTTTACTGCCTTACTCAAGTACCTGAACACTAACATGGCTCCAGTTGCAAAATTAAAACATCCTTGAGGATATGCTTAGCTTTAAATAAGTGAGTTGCCCGATTATATGTCTTGAAATCAATTATACTAATTCTGTTCTAAATTAAATAGGTGAACTGCTATTTCAAACTGATGCTCTACTGCCGACTCCTGGACATAGGAAAGTAATTCGTCCTCAAAATGCGTTCTAATCATGATGTCCCTCCTGAGCATGTGGAGTTGATTCTGATGCAGACAGTTGTTTTACCAAGAGCCAGAGTCCACTGGATAATCATGATCTGCATTCAAACCATTCTGCACTGGATTTGGTTTTCTGAAAGACTCCATGTTTCCCCACTGACTGGTGAATTTCTCTTTTCCTCCTAATTATTGGCCATAAAATTAATTTCAACATTCCTAATCTTCATCAGACTACAAGTAACATGAAAGGAAAGTATATAACATACATTACTTCTAGTAACCACCCTAGCTAAATTGTTTTCCTTCTCAAGGTTAAATGTCAAACAATCATAAACTGAAACATCCCATGAAAAAGGAACCCCTTAGAAGTGCAATTTTGATTATACGAAAAAAACCCAAACCCTTATTAAAATAAAATATAATATCTTGAAAAGGAATGGAAATGTATTCTTTAAATAATTCGCTCCCCTGCATGAGAATAAAGGTTATTTGAAACAGATGCTGTAATGAATAAATTACATTCTTTTACCCCCATCACCGGTTTTGGAGACATCTGTCAGTTGATAGTGTTTGGGTTTTAGGCTTAAAGCATTTCTTGATATTATTTCTCCTTTTCTCCTTTGAGGCTTCAAAGGGATGCTGCCAATTATTGTTTTAGGTGTAATCATCATGGGTTGATAAACTAACAAAATATTTATTAAAAATGAAAGCATAAAAAATAAAATTGTGATTATATCAAAGTGAAATTTTTCTGGACCATAGTTTCCAATGAACGGTGACCTGTCCTACCCCACACCTGTAATTCAGGGGATGCAGAAAGCTTATGAATTCAGGGAAGGTATGAAAAATTATAAACAGCCTCAGTACTACTAGTCTTTTCTTACTAGTTACACCCTTTGCAAATGCTGAGCTTTAGATCTTTGGATCTTCCCTGACATCTCACTGGCTTGGGGACAGTGTATTCCGGTATACACCACTTAATTTTCAGCTTGATCTTTGTCTTTGTTGGGGACCTTCTTAACAACGTTTTTGCAAGGCAACTGTGCTGTGAGGACATGTTTCTCAAAGCAGTGTAGATGTAAACTAGTTGTTGACATGCTTTTATTTCTCAGTGTAGCCATGTCTTTGGAGTTCCTTGACGCCAACTCCTTTCTGTGTTTTCCTGTTCTTTTTCCACCACTTCAAAGGCATCCACAGATTTTTTTCTTTAATGCCCAAGGATTTAACAGAGATGTTGGCAGTAGCTGGTAATTTAATTGTTTCTGATAGTGTAAGTAGCAGGCATTCACATTTGGGAGAAATGCTCATCTGATCTGTGTGGGACCTGTTTCCCTAGAAAAGCTCTACAGTCCTAGCACTGCACAGTACTGGATTATGGCACAAGCATGAATATACAACAGCAGTATTATTCAAGAATGACAGTTAATGGTAATAGCCTTTTTTTCCCCTAATTAATCAGAAAATATGTAAGTCAGCATATTTAAATAATGCATTGAAATCAGAGCACAGCATGAATAATACTTAAATTAAATCTGACAACATAAGAAATAAAAAAATAGAGTTTTCACAGTAATCAAAATAAGAAATTTTGAAAACTGTGTTTTCTGAAGGGGGAAATAATTAAAAGACCTAATTCAGTAAGATAATTTATGGAATCACTTTATCAGCAACTAAAAAAGTGTAGTCAAACTAAACGAGACCTCCATAAAATGAAAAGGAAAATAAATGAAAGCAAGACAGATATATATATATATTGCTTTGCAGGAAAGTGCAGAAACTGAAACAGGCAGTCTGTTCTCATGAAAGACATCTCATTTCTTGCAGCTGAAACCTGTGTGTCACAAAAAACACCATAATGAAAAAAAAAAGCCTTTAAAAAATGTGTTTATAAACTTAAGCACATATTAACTCAAGCAGCTAGATAACAATGATCTCAAGTTCACATTCCTGAATGGTGGAGCTCACAATGGGAAGGCACGTAAAAGCAAATGCCTGAAAAATACGCTTTTTCCATTACACTACCTTGCTTTGGGTCAGAGATAAGCAGTGTACTTAAAAGAAGGGTTTTGTTGTTTTATATTTCACTGCAGGTGTTGAAATATACTCAGGGTACCCAGATTTTGCACATTGCAATCCAAATTCTAGACTGCAGGTGAATTATTGTTGATCACAGCCTCAGTCAGCTCTGCTCTGACTTTAACGTTATTTAATGCCTTTGAATACCCAGAAGTTAGTGCCCTCCCTTTCTCTCCTAACATGATAGAGCCAGTTATATTTTGCATTTAACTGAGTGGCATGGTCTTTGGCAACAGTGTTTTAGTCTGCTGAATAATAAAAATAATAATAATAATAAAATCCCTTATATTGCTGCCAGTTGACCAAAAGAATCTACCTCCAATTCAGCTGTTCATAGGTGTTGTTCCTGAGCATAGTCAGAAATGCTCCTTATTGGTTTAGTGTGTTTCCTGGCACTGTGTTTCTTCTGGACCTGCACACAGGGAGCTTTTAAAAAGCCTTTTCTTTATGTACTTACATACTCAAATGCTCCATCATCTGCTGCAATACAAATGTGTCTTTTTGGTATTCTCCTGTTCAGGCTTACGTAAATATCGAGATGTGACAGTAGGGATGAGGAAAGTGTCACCACAGCTTCATTCTGGCACATTAGAGGGCGGTGGGGAAGTAATAGCGCTTTCACTCCAATACAGGCTGCTTAATTAAACCAATCGCTGATCGTAGACAAAGGCACTCTAAACTCACAGATGGGAATAACGCCATCCTCGCAGATGGGCATGAGTATCTAGCATCAAGGAACATTGTATATTCATTGAATGTCTGTGTTGATGCCTGGCCAGAAATGTCAAAAAACCCAGGTGCTTATGCTAATCTTCTATGCCCACAATACAAAGGAATGCACCACCAGTCATTAATCCAACACCCATCTGGATTAATTTTCATAATTCCCTGAAGAAAAATAAGGAGAGTTTAATGTGTAGGTTTAAAACAAGCTGAGTGTTTTGAAATGCATTTCTACATTTAGAAATCTTAGAAGAAAAAGATTCTTCGAAATCTGATCTCAGTGTCGTATTCTTGATTTCATGAGAAAATGAGAATAATCTTCCAAGAAAACAATAAGTTCATATTATTGAATCACAGAATGGTTTGGGTTGGAAGGCTCCTTAAACATCATCTAGTTCCAACCCCCCTGCCATGGGCAGGGACACCTTCCACTAGACCAGGTTGCGCAAAGCCTCATCTAAAATGGCCTTGGACACTTCCAGGGATGGG
>NW_010255990.1:16373-17421 GCF_000690775.1 Eurypyga helias
CCAACTCTCTCAGCCTGTCCCCATAGCAGAGCTGCTCCAGCCCTCTGAGCATCTTTGTGGCCTCCTCTGGACTCACTCCAGCTGGTCGATATCCTTCTTATGCTGGGGGCCCCAGAGCTCGATGCAGTACTGTGGGTGGGGTCTCATGAGGGCACAGTGGCAGAGAGGAATCACCTCTCTCAACCTGCTGGCCACACTTCTTTTGACATAGCCCAGGATACAGTTGGCTTTCTCAGCTATGAGAACACATTGCTGGGTCATACTGAGGCTCACATCGACCAACACCCCCAGGCAGAGCTGGTCTCAAACCATTCCCTCCTGAGCCTGTATTTGTGCTTGGGATTGCCCAGACCCATTTACAGGACCTTGTACTTGGCCTTGTTGAACTTCATGAGGTTGACAGGCACCTCTCCAGCCTGTCAAGGTCCCTCTGGATGGCATCCCTTCCCTCCAGCATGTCAACCATGCCACACAGCTTGGTGTTGTCAACAGATTTGCCAAGGGTGCACTTAATCCCACTGTCCATGTCATTGCCAAAGATGTTGCACAGCGCCAGTCCCAATAATGACCCCAAAGGATGCTTTGCACAAGTCCAACATCAGTTGGCTCTTCCCTTACCCACCAGAAGTGTAACCCCATTGTAGAAAGCCACCACATTTGTCAGGCACAATTTGTCCTTAGTGAAGCCGTGTTGGCTGTCAATATTCACCTCCTTATTTTTCATAAGCTTTATCATAGTTTCCAGGAGGATCTGCTCCATGACCTTACCATGCAAGGAGGTGAGACTTAATTGACTGTAGATCCCTGGGTCTTCCTTTTTTCCCTTTTTAAAAATGGGGGTTATGTTTCCTGTTTTCCAGTCAGTGGGAACTTAACAAACTGGCATGAGTTCTCAGATATGAAGGACAGAGGCTTACCGTTCTCCTGAAGCCAGTGATTTTATTGCCCGCTGTAGGTTTCTAGGTATTTTAAAGGGAACAGAGACTACATATCACACTCCACATGGAGTACTGTGTCCAGCTCTGGGGCCCCCAACATAAGAAGGACA
>NW_010255990.1:17770-21280 GCF_000690775.1 Eurypyga helias
GAGGCTTTGAGCAACCTGGTCTAGTGGAAGGTGTCCCTGCCCATGGCAGGGGGGTTGGAATGAGATGGTCTTTAAGGTTCCTTCCGACCTTAACCATTCTATGATTCTATGATCACCAAAGATAACCCTGCTTTTACCCCTACAGGATTTTCAAACTTCATCATGCTTTAGTGGACACTGAAGATGGAAAAAATATGTTAGAAAGTGAGGCCTGAAAAGAAAGGCAGAATTTAATGACATTGTTCTTTAAGGCAATGGTCAAAGCAACTGCAAAATCACAGATTTGCTTGACAATGTTCATTGTAACCATGAGGAGAGTGCAGCTTGGAGCTGTGTTCTGGAGACTGCACATCTCTAATATCACCATATTTCCAACTGCTTTAAAATGCATAGGCAGCCTGAGGCTCATTTTCTCACTTGGGTCACTCTTCATCTTCACCTAATTCATGAACATATGCCTAATGCATGGGGAAGTGGCTCACAGTAATATGAACACTTTGGGACAGGGGTACTACTCATTGTCTTCAAGTGAGAAAAGAAGGACAAGAAAAAAGGTAGAAAGTAAAAGGTATAAAAGCTGTAAAGGAATAAAGAATAGCTGAAAAATGTAAACTCAGTGGATAGGGAAAAGCTTGAGAACCTTTGAATTCATTAATATGCAGGAGATTTTATTGTTTAGAAGTAGATGCAATGCTCAAAATATAGAATGATTGATCTGTGAGGTCAGCAAAGCCAGTGGTGGTGCACAGCATGACTACTTGCCCAATAGTAGGAAGAGAATTAATTGAATACTATCAATGTGTTTTTCATCTTCAAAGCCATCTTCTGGCCTCATGGAGGAACAGAGATTTTGCCACTGAGGACAAAATAGCACCATACTAATATTTCTTCTCTTCTATTTGCTTCCTCCATCTGCTCACATTTCCTGGGTGACAAGTTTATCTCAGCAATGTTTGGTTGAATCACAGAATCAGATAATGGTTTGGGTTGGAAGGGACCTTAAAGACCATCTAGTTCCATCCCCCCTGCCATGGGCAGGGACACCTTCCACTCGAACAGGTTGCTCAAAACCTCCTCCACCCCGGCCCTTGGCCTTGAACACAACACTTCCAGGGGCATCCACAGCTTCTCTGGGCAACCTGTTCCAGTGCTTCACCACCCTCTCCATGAGAAACTTCTTCTTGATATCTAATCTAAACCTCCCACTTTCAATTTATCCGTTACCCCTTGTCCTGTCACTACAGGCCCTTGTAAAAAGTCCCCTCCAGCTTCCTTGCAGACCCCTTTAGGTACTGGAAGGCCAAATAAGGTCTCCCCTGAGCCTTCTGTTCTCCAGACTGGTCCATCCAGAATGAATTAATGTGTAAATGTTCACCTCAGCAGGAGCAAAAGTACCTGCCCTGTTAGCTTTATATGAACTGTGTCTTGTCTATTTTGGTCAACAGCAGAGAGCCAGGACTGGCTTATACTCTACCTCATCTAGTCTTTTAAGTCTTACACCATGTCACTCGTTATCAGGGATACTTTCCTCTGTCTAAACAAGAACATTCAAAACACCTTATTCTGTAGAGGAGAAGGAAAAATGTAACCAGTTGTGTTAGCACTGTTTGTGGACTAGGGGTATATCTACCTTATATTACAATTCAGATGTATAAATTTTTTGATGGCTACATCAGTCTTCATGGGAATTGTATGGACACTGGCTTTCTTTGGTTTACTCTGAACTGATGTTTTGGTACTTTTTGCAGACATAAGGAAACACATTGCCTTTATTTGCAAAAATTTTTCTTTCTTCCACCATGTTTATAATTGTGGGCCCAAATCCTGCCTTTGGGTTTTGGCTTTTCTTTTAGGAAAACAGTTTTTACTGTGGTCACATAAACATTACGGGATGTTGCAACAGCTCACAGTACCTAATATTACTTTGGTTTGAGTGGACTTCTTACAAGTTTTCATGCTGACCTGTATCTAAGGCAGGCAGAAACGCATGTCAGTGTCATCTTGGAAAGTCTTAGCTATTTGAGCTTTTAATTCTTTACAGAATTCACAGATAGCAAGAAGAATTACAGTCCATGTTCTAGGCATAAGCAAAGTATCGGGTGTAAACTGTCAGTTCTTGTAAGGAGATATAGACAGTTTCCTGCCAGTCTCTTTGAACAGAAGTTCAACATTTGCTTTCTGTTAGTAAACACTCTTTGCTTTCCCAGTTTTCATATCAGTGAAAATCCCCCTGAGGCAAACAAACTTCTTGACAAAATGCCTAAGGGTTTGGATCCACTACTTAATATAGCAAATGCCTTTGATTTGGTCACTGTATACGACATTAGCTGCTTTAGTAGAAAGCTGAGATGCAGTGAGGTTTCCTAATAGTTCTCTGAAAAGCTTTTATTTCCATATACAAATATTTTTTAATTCACAGAAAAATGCTATTTGGATATGGTAAAGGAACAAGAACTTTGTCTCAAAATGAAAATTCACCATGATGTTGTGTGCAAAGAGAAAAAAAAAGTCAATTTGCCTTTATCTAAATACTTTTCATTTTGAAAAAATAAGCTTCTATTTTTCTTCTGTCAAAAAACCAAACCAAGGAGTACTTGATAAAAGAAAAACTGTAAGAAACATATCATTTGAAAAAATCAGAACCTGTTCATAGGAAAATTAAAAAAAAGACAAAAGTTTGTTAAAAAGTTGAATGAACAATGATATGGATGTTTTGGAAAACCATTGTTATTTGAAGGACATCAGGATATACAATCACCCTACTTACTCAAGCTGCTTGCTTTGTGCAGCAGCTAGTCTTTTATTCCTGTGTTTTGAAAAAATAAACACTGTTGTTAGTTAACCAACCTTTATAGCATACTCAATTGTTTTTATTACCTTTTTTCATGAAAGTGGATGTTGTTATTAAAGAACAGCAGTTACTATTGTAAGGCAGCAGTTTTCTGGGAAACATTTTTCATGAGAACAGTTCTTTCATCTTGTTTCACAATTTTGTCCCTACCCACCTAACTTGCAACTCTGTCATTGCAATTGTCAAGTGATAAAAATTAGGAACCAAGTCATCTTTCTGTTTTGAGAGAGATGATTATATCTCTGTGGGTGTGATTCTTGTCAGCTAACACTAACTAAATCAGTTTAATTCTAGCAGAAACCACCTATTGTGGCATTCCATTTAGCCAGTAGAGACAGGGACATTCCTAAAGGAGATTCATGAAGCCTGTCCTGCACGCTTATTTGAGCCATGTTTTAAAAGTTTGTGGGGCTTCTTTTGTTTAGTTTTGTTTGTATGTTTTGGGTTCCCCCTCCACCCCCTGACATAATCTATTAAAGGAGATTATATCAACTGATTTCTGGTCTAGTTTTCAGATGATTCAAGTTAGGTGTGAATGGTTCAACTAGAAACTACAAATGTGCAAAAGATCAAACATTCACAGAATGGTTTAGATTGGAAGGGACTTAAAAGATCATCTAGGTCCAACTCCCTTATGGGCAGGGACACCTTCCACTAGA
>NW_010255990.1:21315-39692 GCF_000690775.1 Eurypyga helias
GATACAGCCCAGGATACGGTTGGCCTTCTGGGCTGCCAGCGCACACTGCCGGCTCCTGTTCCGCTTTTCATCCACCAGCACCCCCAAGTCCTTCTCCTCAGAGCTGCTTTCAACAATAAAAGATTTTGAGTATGTCCGTGCAAATCTTGTCTCAAAAATAGGAACTACACACACGGTAGGAATGATGGCTCCAATGAGAGCTATTTTTGCTCAATATATTAAAAAAAAGGAAACAAACTCAATCCAAAACAAAAAAAAACCAACCCACATTATTGCTTTGAAGATCAAATAGAATAGGCTAACCAGCCTGAACCAGAGAAAGAATAGAGACTTGTAGATCTGGAGACTCTTTCCTTTGTGAATTCTAGAGAGTTTCTGATGTGCATCTGCGTGATTTCTCCAGTGTTCATGATACAAAGGTTTTTCTTTTACTTAAGCATACTTATTTTTAACAATAAGGCCTCTACTGCATTTGATTTCTTCCTTCATACTATTACAACTATTATCCCACAAGTGCAAGGGGTAGCTACAAATTGAAATGGGAAGGTTATTTGGACAGAATTCAGTCTGATAATGTGTATGTTCAAATAAGAGATTGATTTCTCTTAAAACTTAAAGTGTATAGCACATGAACTGTGCTATACACAAGGACAGTAAGAGCTAGGGAGAGTATTTCAATTTTGGCTTTATTTTCTGATTGTTTACTTGAAGCAGTTTTACTAGAGAATACATAAAGATATAGTAAATCAATTTTAGGACCCTTGAGCAGGCATCATCTGTTTCAGTTTGGTCAGAAACCTGCATAATGTAAACTGCCATATTTCTAATGTGTACAACCTTAGGGGGTTTAATTGCCTCACTGAGAGTAATTTCCATGGAGCAGGAAGAAAACCCCTCACTAAATTGTAGAACGCTGAAAGTTTAGTGAACAAAGTATGCTACAGTGATTCATAGGCAGCTTTCTACACTTTACTTAATCAGATGAACTGGGAATCTACTTAATTGTGCATCATCCCAGGGAACCAATTTGGCCTAAGGTAGTCAATGGCATTGACTGCTGAGTAACGAGGATACTTCTGACAAATGTTTTTGTTTAATAGATATCATTCGACAAGGTCTAGCAGTTTAGGTTGTTTTTAAGTACAAGACAAATGAGCACAATATTCTGCACTTTTGATTTTCTAATATAGATGTAACCAAATAAAAAAGTATAAATGAGTAATTAAAATGGAATAAAAGAATTTTTTCTGCCTGTGCTTATACATTACCCTATCTCATTTTGAGTAATTCACAAGTTTAAATTGCATCCAAGTCTGTAAGAGACCATTGAAACATTATTTACTGCTGGATGCCAGCTATATCTGTCAGCACTCTAAACGTGTACAGTTGACAATGAGTCATAAATAAGAGATTAATTAGTGCAGTAGTTGGAAGTTATGTTGCTGATTCAGATATTTAGTATCCACTTCACTAAAATAATCTGCATATGTTCTGCCTTCTTATGATCTGTTAAAAGCTTAGATTAGTAAAGGGAATCTAAGAACATTGGTGGCTGAAGGGAAGAGAGGGACACATGGGAAGGACACATGATGGTGCTTGGCTGAAGCCTCAGAAGAGAACAGCCCTCAGTGCTGGCATGGAAAAGGCTGAGAGAGTCAACGAGGGTGAGAGGATTAGTGCCTTTGGAAACAGAACAGTAAGCATTATATTTAGAAGCTCAAAGGCCAACCGTGAAAATACCTAATTGGTTTACACTCTTGATTTAAGCCCTGTTCCCTTATTCTGCATTTTACTGTTTTTTATTCAAGTCACTGGTAATTTTGCCAGTGGTCCCAGTGGGAGATTTAGGTTTACTGGAAAAGCATTTTCAGATATTAAAAGAATTTACAGCCGTAGAAAAAATTGTGTGCATATTACAGATGAAACAGATATCACGTATTGAAAGTGACATATATGTGCCAAACTGCAGAACTATAGGGAAAATTAACTCATTATAGACCTTAGCTGCTTCATCTAGCTCTGTCCCTTAGTTGTCCCTTTGACTTTAGTATCCTAATGAAATGTTCAATCCTACAGTTGCCTATTTTTCTTTCAGCACATATGGGAAATAAACAAAATTTTTCCATAACCTGTTTTTTCTGAGCATATGATACTATGGGTTCCTATTACTAATTTTGACATATTGGAGTGAGGAGTCTCCTGAATAACCAACTGAAACTCTAGAAAAAAAGACCTTCAAGAAAAACTTGGAGAAATGGGGTTCGGCTTAGTCTAGCACAAAGAAGAATGAGGGAAAATACAAAATCATGTTCTGCATGTTTCTTGGATCTGCTAAGAGGAAAGAAACTTGTTTTCATGTGTACTGAGAATGGGGAAGAAATAAAAAGTTAAAACTTCAGAGAGAAATTTAGGTTAGATAGAGAAATTTCTAAGAGAAAGAATGCTTAAGCAGAGGAACAGATTGCTGAGGGAGATTATGGAACCTTTTTTGTAAGGACCTTTTCTTTCAAGGTCTCTCTTTCACCCCCCTACTTTGCAGTCATTTTTCTTTCACTCACTCGCATCTCTCTCTCTCTGCTTTTCTCATTGTGTATTGTATTGGAAAGGAGAGACTCTCAGCCCTCAGCCCTCAAAGTCCCAGTTTTATTTCTATGTCTGGATCCCAAATAAGTAACTTCCTTCTGTACCAACTGAAGTTTCTTAGGTCACCCTGAGTTTTATGGCGTTGTGGCTGGCCTCAGAGAAACAAGTTACTAGTGAAGAAATACTTGGTATGTGAAAAGAAAATACAACAGGCAGGAACAAGCTGGAGAAGAGAAAACAACAACTATAGGTTACAGAATAAACACTTCGTCTTGGAACTCTGCTAAACTGAGTAGACAGTCCCAGAGGGGCAGGTGGCAGAAAGGAATTCCTGCAGAAACCCCCCAGTATTTTTCCTGCTGCCTGCTGGCTTAGCCTTCAAAAACACCGCATCTGATAGCCTGCAAAAGAACAAGATAGGGACTTACTTATGCCTATATATTTTTTACTATATTTCCCCTTCTGAAGAAGAATTTTTTCACTCTGTCTGAGATTTCTTCATTGTGTCTGCAGAGTTTTTTCCAAAAATGTTGACTACTCTTATATATAAACCCTGGCTACCAGCCTGTGTTTAAATGCTATATAGCTAAAACAAGAAATAATAAATTTTCAAAGAAGGTTATAAATTAGAGGGGAAAAAGCTGTAAAATCTTTATCTTACTGTATCACGTGAAAATAAGAGGAATTAGAAAGGTGACAGAACACAAGGAAAAATAATTTTGCACTTACATTATCCCATTACTTTTCAGATGATCACAGGATTCCTGTTATTTGATTGATTTTACCTTCTGTGGTTACTAAGAAACAAAAACAAACAAACAAACCCACCACCAACAAAAAAACCACTATAGTTTTTCTACTGAAGTTGCACTGAGCAGGTCTCTCTCTTTCTCTCCCTTCCCCCCTCTTTATTTGAAGTGCTGGCAGTTAAAGGCATATTTGGTTGGCTGTTACATGGATCATACATTTGGCTGCTTTATCAGTAGTAGACAGTAATTTCCTATACATTAGACTTTGGATAGTGGGAAAAAGCCCATATTCATGTTCCCATGTTCTTTTGGAAGACCACTTCAGAAAGACCACTTTTTAAAACAAATCCAGGGTTGATAAACTGTAATCCAGAGTTTAAAAAAACATATTTCTTGGAGATTTGTCAGAAAGGAAATCCCACTACATTTTAAGGGCAGATAAAATTGTTTTATAATGTCCATATGTGTTCACTTTTAATTATAGTAACATGTACCAAGAATGTGTCTTTGGGGTATTTATGAACCTGGAGTTGAATTCATTGTGCAGCTAAGACTTCCCTGACATGTGAGAAATGCAATGCCAGATCTGGAATATGACATGCATACGACAATATAAATATTTGGCCCCAAGTATCCCTTAGATCACACAATGGTCCAAAGCAGACACAGCAAACGTCAGCACTAAATACAGTTGAGCTACAACAAGACTACTACCAAAACACAGGAGCAAGTAGCTTGATTTATGTGCTTAAACCCTTTGATAAATCTACACCTCACACTTGAAATCTGTTCCTGTTGCCTTTCCCTCCCACAGCAATGCCAGTGTTGATATGCCAGTCCCTTTCCAGAAACTTATCCAGGCTCTTTCTACCACATCCCTTTTTGTATTGAAGTATCTCCTGCAAAAGTTTTTATACTACTAACAACAATTAGAAACATTAATGGTCTGCATGTCAAATGAGATCAGATCAGAAATGAAGAACAGCTGCTAAGGCTTAACTGATTTCAAATTGGAAGTGGTGGTAGTAGGCAATCATGAAGGCTTAGAGGGCTTTGCAACGGTACTGCCACATCCTTTGGCTCCAGGACCACTTTCAGGTTATCTGCATTTATTTTTCTGGGTGGGATCTATTGATACTATAGCTCACTGAAGTAGCCAGAGTCTGTGATGTAGCAGAGATGTTCGTAGTAACTCAATGAATGTTCAATGCATAGTGCCTAAAAGACTGATCGATGAGGATCAGAACACAGGGTGTTTCCCTCCTCTTGGTGAGTTCTGTCCCCTTCAGATAGAGTTCTGCTGGCTCTTCAATTGCTTTCTTTTGGCCTTTGAGTCCTGCATTTCTCTCCACAAGGTGATATAACTGCAATAGGAGAGGGAGAAATGAAGACACACTTAGCCTGTTTCAGAGCTTTGTGTTGCTCTCCTGGGAGTTGAGAATTGAGAATCCATACCCCACCAAGGTGAGAAGATCTGAGACATGAATCTCTCTTCCATGTCCCACTTCACTCCTCTAATTGCTAGGACTTATGTGGATTTGGTCTCAGTAACACATTTCTTACTCTTCAAAATGCAAGTGACTCTGGGTGCTCCCAGACATTTGTTTGCAAATGCCTAGGCAAGAAGTAGAATAATATGGTTGTAAGCACACCCAGAATTAGGCAGAATTTGAAGACGATTTGAGAAGGATTTTGAGGACTTAATTTTTTTGGATGTAGCTATTTACAAATTTGTAGAAAGATAAAATCTATTCAGCTGAAACGTGGAAATTTTTGGGGCAAAGCAGCTCTTCCTCATGTCTGAGGTAGAAGACTACAAAGCCAAACACAAAAGTTTTTGAGCTGCCAACAGCCTACTGCTATAACACCAATGTTATTTACCAAGACAGATAGCTTGGCTTGTATGCCTTTGTTCCTGACTTTAGAGGCAGCTGGACATCCAGATACCTCTAAGATTCTTGGCCTTTCTTCCCACCATAAAATCACAGAAAAAAGGAAAGTCTTAGGAGTTTCAATTTGTTTTAACAACCAGTTAAATGAATGTTCTCTTTCTCCTATATATAGCTGTAAAAGATCATTCTCTTTGTTGCCAGCTACTCCCATAACAGTAGTTTGTCTCTCATAAGTACATTTTAACTGTGTCTTCAAAATGCTTTCAGAAAATGAAAAATATCTGGGGCATGGGGAATACGGACATTCAAGACAATGTCATTGCTGAAAGGGGTTTTGAGAAATAAAAGAAACTTTTTCCCCAGTTGGTAATAATATATTAAATAAAGATCCCTTGGTACAATAACACAATTTATTTTCTGCAATTTTTGTTTACTCTTTGCCAAAATCACAGTGATATGGAATTACTGGCAAAACAGAGTTAACACTGTTATGTTGGTTAAAAGAAATCACAGTCCAGATAAGAACAATTAGAAAATTCCATGCCACATTTCACTTGTGTTCAATGGCAACTAAAGTCCATGAGCAAAATCCATCCCACTGTTTGGAAAACACAATGTGTGAACACCATGTACAGAGACAAGAAACACTTTTGGCTATCCCACTGGTAATCACTTGCTGTAAGCCAATGGGCTCTTTGTGCCCCAAACACCAAACCCGAGCCACAAATTCCCCGAATGGGAATCAAACATGGCTTCATTTAAAAAAAAAAATTTAAAAAAGCATGGAAAATGGCTGGGTTTTTTCATAATTTTTCTAAGAGGTACAGTATCCTGAGTATAGATTCCTCTAGTCTGTGCCAACATATACACTTCTTCAAGAGTCTGGAACAGAAAATTAGGTCTTCTGCCTCCACATACTATTAATCTTTTAGGATTATGATCAGCAGTGGTAAAAAGGACATGGATTGACTGCTTCATCATCTTCTTGTTTGGGATGGGAGTGATGGACACAATACTCAAAAAATGGGGGCATTGCTGAGAGACAAGGCACTAAATGAGGTAAGGAGATGAGGTATTAACATGACATCAAGGTTGGATTCAAAAGGGTGTGATTCAAAACAAAAATAGAATTTGACCCATAAAGATCTTTTTGCAAAATATTCACTTTGTGATGTGCTCAATTATATGAAATAAGGAAAGAAGAGTTTAGAACTCCTGTCTGCTAACTTACTCATTAAAAAAGTCCTTAGCTACATGCAGGCTTTCACTGTTCAGCTGTTTCCCGTGAAGAATAGTAACGATTTTTAGGAGCAGGTTCTTCTGTCCTAACTCTGAAGGATGAACTAACTTCCATTTTAGCAAAAGGAAATAACCTTGGACTCAGAAAAAGTGCTGAGAATTCCAAGCTAAGACATCATATGAGTAAAAACTGCATGATGGTGGAAGCAGAGTTAGAATTTAGCTATTTTATATATTGATGGAAATTATGATCAGTGAAATTTAGGTTTGAGAAAAAATATGTAAGGAAAACCTACTTAAATTGGAGGGATCAAAGGAAGGAAAAGCTAATTAAAAAAAAAATCTAAAAAATGTAGTCTTGTGCTTGAATACCCAGAGATGTAACCTTCAGTGACTTTCAAGTGATGTTTTATTGAGGGAGATGATGCAAGGTTCCAACTTTCAATCTCCACAAAATAAATTAATTTCACAAATAAAGAAGTATTTGAAATGCTGTCGCTAGATTTCCAAGCAACATCTCACTGACAGACAGGAAGCATCACTGACAAAAGAACGCCAAAAAATCCCAAAACAGAAGAAAATGAATATGTAAGAATTATTTCTATGGAAAAAAGTGAACTATAAGTTCTCTGACACAGACTAAAGCCTTGTTTCAGAGACCACTGGGCTGAAATATGTGTTGTAAGTTTAGACTGCTTAAAAAAAATCATCAAATATATTAGGGAAAAAATATTTTTATATGAATTTGTAAAAAACAAAACAACAGAATTTGATGGCAAGGTTCACTCTTTCACTTGTCCAATATGAGAACAGCATACAAAAGGGAAATCCAATTGGAATTAGGTTAGAAGGATTTACACATGGACTGAGGGAAATTATTTGCATGGGGTCAAAGAAATCAAGTCAGAATCAGGTTGGTGTGATTTATATAGGGAATAGGAAGAGAAGATTAGGGACACCCTCCCATTGAGTCACAAGGTTCAGAGTGGAACCGCTTGCTTTCTAAAATCCTTCTGAAAGGAGTCTGGGTGCAGCTGAATCCACTCCTAGCCCTGGACTTAGTCAACAGTTTATGTTTAAAGGGACTAGGTGCAGGAGTAACGGTGTGGTGATGTAACATAATTTTTTTTGTTTTGCGTAACTTCAGAATAACAGCAATTTAAGATGCAATAGAAACAATTTAAAATTCACTAATATTATGAAGATAAACCATAAGTTTAGTTTATATAATTTTCTAGCAGAACTTATCAATTAATTAACACAACAGTTAGTTAACGGCTTAACAATATTTCTAAAATCAAATTGGATACACACGGAGATATATACATACATAATGGTATACCTGTTGAAAATTGCCTTTGAGTTCAGTGAAATATTCACATCAAATGCCTTTGGATTTCTCAGTGGGTGAGAGTGGAGCCTCAAGGAGTAGGGGCTTCAGTCCAGCTCCCATCATCAGTCTTCATCGATGGTCCTCTGAACTTCACAAACTTGAGAGGCATCCCACCCAGAGGGAAATGCTGGTTGCAGTCCTCTGTGGTCCAGGAGAGCTCGAAGGGCTTTACTTTGGGCTGCTGTTTATAGAGTCACGAGATGACTGACTTTAGGCATCAGTACCCTCTGTGGTCCAGGAGAGCTCAAAGGGCTTTATTTTGGGCTGCTGTTTATAGAGTCATGAGATGACTGACTTTAGGCATCAGTAAATTTCCATCCTGGCCACAATCCAGGTCAGTAATTACTGGAATTCTCAAATTTCCAGTAGTGCTGGTACTGACCTACCCAAGTTATGGTATGTTCCAGGACTGTCAGGAGATAATTAGTTATTTCCGCTGTCATTCCAGGCAACTGAATTGCTGGTGCAGTCAGTGCCATTCCCCACTGTGCAAGAGTGCTTGGTACAACCAAAGGATGTTTCACTGTCAAACTCGTTGCACAAAGGCCAGACCTTGACGGGACTGTAGAGTGGTCCAGGAACAGGTCAGGGGGAAATGCACAACCACAACATGACAAAGAGAAAAGAGTGGTACTGACAAGTGCAAAACAGCCAAGTTAAAAACAGAGCAGGAAGCAGAGAGGTTACCACCGCTGAACTTAAAAAAATAAAATGGAAATCTGATTGTAGAGCAGTGAGGCATTCCTAGGGTGTTGATACTCTTTGATATCCCTATTTGGTAATTACTGCCAGGAAAAAAGGGAAAATTCAACTGCTTTTTGTTTTCCCCACAAGCAATACATAACACTTTCCTTTAATCTTTTTTCTTCTTTTTTCTGGTTTTCTTTGTTCATCTGTTTATTTTGTTACTGCTGCTTGTGAACTAATAACAACACTTTCTTTTAATCTTTTTTCTTCTTTCTTTTTTCTGGTTTTCTTTGTTCATCTGTTTATTTTGTTACTGCTGCTTGTGAACTAATAACTGATAGTGAAGTGCCAATGTGTACATTAAGATGAGAAAAAGTAAGACACCAAGAGACACATTCATTCATCTCTAGGCTGCTAGAAGCTGACCGCGATGACAATGATGATATCCCATCAAACGTGCTCTTTTGTTCAAAATGAGCACTATACTTTATTGATTCCCGGTGAAATTGCTCCAAGATGAATCAAAATACCAGCTGCCCCATTTATTGAGCTGTGAAATATTTCTATTCGCTGTGCAGCTGTGTGAACCTGAACTAATCTAAAGGGCAGATCATCTACCAGAGAGCTCAAAATAGTTTTATTGCAGGCAATTTGCCTAAGTATTAAATATTCCTTGTTCATGTGGGATTCTGAGCAAGGGCTCATGCTGAGGAAAAGCAATGTTACTTACTGAACAGAGCACAGATTGCTGCCCGTTTATCGTAGCTGCATGGAAATTACAGAAAACTATTAAACACATCCAATTTTGAAAAGTGCTAAGAAATCTCACGAGGAAATGGTATGTCAGGGTGCTCACTACCTTACATGTGTACTTAGCATTGTGCAAAATTAAAAGACTGGGTCTTCCTGGTAAAGATTCAAGTCTTCCTGATAAAACCATGTGTTTCTCCAGTGAGTGTTATCTCTGCAAGAGGGTGGAAGGCAACAGAATAGCATACTAGTTTGTTTTTTGACAGATGGTAAATGATAAAACAGCATTAAAATCAGCCAACCAGCTTAAAGTTTTCATTTTGGTGCCAGCACATATGCAATGTTGCTTTGGGAATTATGCCCTAATTAACCTAAAGCATGTAGTATTGCTCTTTTACACATAATGGGAGGATTAAGTGAGTGCAACAGATTTTATAGTGATTATCAAAATACCACTGGTAATAAAAATTCTGAAAAACATACAGGAATATTGTAAGAGAGGAACTGATGCATTTCTTCTGGTAACATTTTTTTTTTCCTGCTATATATTGTACTTTTTTACAAAAACATTTTTATTGCGGGCAGTATATGGTTCAGCAAATTCTAAAACCACTTTTCTGTGCTGAATAGTTGAACTTTTCTCAGTTAGAAACCTTAGGCCATATAGCTCCAAAGGGAGGAAAAGCCAGTAGAAACTAAATTAATTTAGTTGTATCTTCAAAGTTCATGGCTATAACATGTACTATGAAAAAAGAAGGAATTTCAGAAAAGCTGAAAATACTTGTAGGATAGCCCTACTAGCACCACTTTGGGAGTTTTCATTCATTAAAAAAATAAAATAAAATTTAAAAAATCTGTCAGTTTGTCTACCTTTTTACCCCTGAAGTGGTAGTTTCAAAGATGGTATTCAATCACATCCCAGTTTTTAGGCACTATTCAAACAATTTATGAACAGAAAACTATAGACTGAGGACATATTAAAAGAAAGATGGAAAAGGGGGTGTGTGTATTCCTTGCCATAGCACAACCCCAGGTTAAAGCACTTCTGTGACTCTCTGTAGCTCCAACCATCAATCACTTCACACTTGAGAAGGCCACCGTGAAACGTGAAGCACCCCCTGGCACTCTCTTGACAGAACAGAATAGATTGATAATGTATTTTGCAGACAAATTATAATGTTATGGATTAGGAAGAGGAAATGAGCTGGGGAAGGAAAGAATGGAGTTGTCCCTGGGACAGAGAGGAATGGGTGAATGAAGAATAGGAGGAACAATGAATGGGACAAGGTAATACTCATGGCCCTTGGTATGAGAAGAGAGTAAGGAATGCTGCTACTGGGGAAGAAAGAATTTGGGCAAGATGATCCAGCAAATAAGACATTTGGTATTGTGTTGTCAAACTGCTCTGGTCTAGTTTTAATGGAAAAAGAAGAATGCAAAGCCTATGACAGATGCCCCTGCCACCAAGGAGAAGTTATGGGACATGAGCAAGATTTCAGTCCAGAAAAAAAAGAAGGTATGAGGGAAGGGAGGATGGGCTATAGTTACTCATAAAAGAGTCTTTTACACAGAGAGAGAACAACTAAGAGGAAGTAAGTACTAACCTTACTAGGAAGAAAATGTAGAGGGACAGGAGGATGGCAGATAGGGCACAGTGATGAAATAAAAGAAGGCATGGTATTTGTTCACAACAAGCTTAACTGACAATAGCTGATGAAATATGTAGTCTCCTTGCTGCTGCTGCTTCCCCATGCTTTTTAACCACACAGCTTTCACTGCTGCCCAAATGTAGGAATGCTTTCAGCTGGGGAGTCAGAGGGGTTTATGAATAACCTTACGATTACCTATCCACATGGGTCTTGGTAAAGCTTTCTTGCAGATTGGCTTACTGTGGGAATATTTTCATGGCTGATGTCTGGCTAAAAGCTCTTGATAATATGAAAAGTCCCACGAAAAAAATGAAAGGTCCTAATGTGCTTAGTTAAAGACATTATTTGTGCACTGCATCTCCAAAGGAAAGATCAGCGTGATCCATAATTTTTCAAAGAATGGGAAACCAGAAAAAACAAGATGTGGCTACACATAAAAATGCATACATACAGGTGTTTCTTTGCTAAAAGGCTTCTGGGGGGAAAAAAAAAAAACAACAAACTAAAAGCATTTATACAAAAATGTCTGCAAGTAGGACTGAATTTGTGATTGGGTAAAAGCCATGTGAAATTTGAGGAAGTATTCAAAGACAGATTATGCAAATTTAAGTTACAGAAGAAAAGATTTCTCACTACTGATAGAAATAAGTTGTCTAGGATTTATTTCCATCTCTGAAAATGATGATTAGATTCAAACACTTCTCAAGGCAAGGGTAAGGCTTCCATGCTATATGTTAAACAATTATAGCACAAACAATTGTCTGAAGCAAGTCTCTGCCACTGAGGGCAACAGTATGGATCAGCCCATATTTATAATACCAAACACATTTACATTCCAAAATAGGTCACATTCAAAATTAATTGAAAATAGTGCAATAGTCTACATATTCCAAGCTACGCCCAGGAGTAATTTGAGAGAATGCAGGTTGGCTCAGGTCTAAAACATGCCTATTTATATACTATATATAACATAATCCAGGGACCAGTAGCGCTCCCTGGTGGCATCAAATTTACTTATATGGATGTAGTGCCTTTGCCTTTAGTGACAACCCAAAGATACCAGAACAACCTTTCAGATTTCCAAAAATCCCCACATAAGTAAGAGATGTTCTATAGAAATCTCAGTGCATTTTAATTATGTATTCCTCATTGCAGCCTTATTACAGAAAACATTTGTTGTCAAGTTTAACATTTGACTTTGATAAAGTGTAACTGTACATCCTATGCTTTGCTGTATTTAAGCACTCATCTGTTGATAACTTCATGGAATGGTATGTGTAGGCAACATCACTGTTGTAGCATTTCAACAGAAGGAAAAAAAACCCTCCTACATGGGTTTTCTTTTACAAGTTTTATCATAAAACAATACCCTTGAAAAAAATGTAACATTTAAGTTATGCTACTTTTAAGCTTTTAAATTTAAATTTTTCAGTCTGTTAGGGATAATGAAACAAAGTGAATTCCAATAATAAATTCCATTTGCAATACAGACTTTCCTGAAAAAACTTCTAAGGAGGGATGGTAACAGAAAAACATGATTTGCTTATCTCCAGAGTGCTAATTTCCTAGTTCATTTTCTGAGTATATACAACAGTAAGAATCAGGAACAAAGAGAAACAGGGACAGAGCAGAAAGCTGCTGAGAGGAAAAACTAATTACATGAGGGAATATGAGTGAAATAAAGTAGCTTTTTGCTAGTTTGGTAAATGGTACAAGGTATTTAGAGAGAATTCAGAACTGTATGAAAGTCAAAATTGTTACAAAAAGCCACATGATGAGTTGCAAACCCTCAGACAATGAACATGATTTTGTAGCACAGGAATGCGCAAACTGCATCCAAGAGCAGTGCAAATCCTGTCCAGATAGCAGTATGGATGCCTGGGACACAAGAATAGCTCATTCCAGGCAGCAGTGTCCCAACTGCAATAAGAATTGTGGAATCGCTCCTCCATCAGTGCGGCAAATTCCCAAGGATGAAATTATTTAAGGCAAAAGCTCCCAGTCACACCTGTGGTACATTGTATCACTTAAATCCTGTGGGAACGCAGGAATTCAACCTGTGTCAGCATTTCCAGGTTCAAAGCCAACCACGGCAGGGGAGATGGGATGTGAAATGGAAGGGTAGGAGAGAGCATCTTTTGTGGGCTGTGTAGGAGTGAGGACAGCTTGGTGTCTCACTTTGCAGAGCTGGGCAAGTAGCAAAGGGATGTGGAAAATAGGGTCTGGGGCAGACAAACTGTGTGGTATCAGGAGGGAACACAGGGTGTTTGCAGCTGGGGGAAATGTTGGGAATGGCAGGAAGTTGGGTGGGTGTGAATGGTGATGTGTCTTGGCAGTGTGAAAATTTATAACGCAATGTTGCCATGTCACGAACAGTCTTTGTCGGTAAGGAGACACGGTGTTAGGAATGTGTCCCTGCATATCAGAAATGGCTTTTAAAAACATATTCCCCTTTACAGGTTTATAGGTTCTTCAGCCATTTTACACTATCAGGGTTTTATCAAGCAAAACTCAGAGCTTTCTTTTGAGATGTGCAGCAATTGCATGTACCTTACACACAGAGGCTTCTAATTTGCTACAGCATGGAGCCTGGTGTTCATTTAAGAATTATGCATGGCAAAAATGAAGAAGGAAAAAAAAAGGTAACTTTGGCTTCAGATGTGTCCTTTTGAAGCCCAAAGATTGCTTCAATATGAACAGCTATTTTATGTTTATAAATAGAAGCATATAAAATATGTTTTTAAAAGAAAATCATAATTAACCTACTATTTAGTGCTTTGATCTTTTAATTAATTGATCCCTTAATTACTGAAAACTGTAGCAGAACAAATGGTAAACATGTTGGCTTGGAGTATTTTTTGGTAAGGGTTTTAGCATGCAGCAGTATGTGCATGCAGGAAAGCATTCTACAGGATTATACAATATATTGCTTTTTAAATACAACACAGCTCTAGAGATTAAAGTTTTCTGAATAACCAAGTACACATTTTGGAGCTGTCGTTCTATTGTAGCAGTAATCTCTGGATTAAAGTCCTTACCAGTGTACATTTAGACATTATAATGCCACTGAAAGAATAAAAACTGGGTTATAGACAAGGGAAAGCCTGAGATACGAACTTTGATTTATGGCTCCAGTTCACATTACATGTTAAACACAGTAGTTAAGTGCTATTATTTTCAAATATATTTAAAGATACTCAATTAAATATATTGCATAGGATTTAATTTTATCTATTCTTTCCTTAGGCAAAATATATCCTTCTATACATGAAACTAGCTTTATTTCAATAAGATAACATTAATCCTTCCTAACTTCCTGTTAGATTATCCTTCAACAATTCTATGAGAGATTATCCTTCCTTTTTCTGTAGCAAATACATAAATCAGGACCATTTACAGGATGGGAGACACAATGGTGTCTTACTGTATCTGGTAGCAATTTCCCATGTTTACAGCTTTGCAGCAAAAGAAAATACATTAGGGGAGGAACTGGGGAAACCTGGGAAAATCTCCACAAGGTTTAGTAATTCCTTAGAAGAGACTGCAAAGAACAATAAGATTCACCTGTTAGAAGAGGCTGTTTCCCTCAATCAATGAGTTCTGCATCATGCCAAGGATGCGGACAACCAGGTTCTGAGTCTTCTGGTGCCGTCTTTAGTGAAAACACACTCCAGAAAACAAGTTCTAAGAAAGTTGTTGGTGGGTGTGGGGGGGTTTGGTTTTCTTTGTTTAGTTTGTTGTTTGTTTTTTTTTTCTCTCATTCTTTGTAGAGTAAGATCTCTTTCAAAGAGTTTTGCCCATTATGAAAAACCATTAAAGTCATTGAAATCTGGCACAAATTAAGATGAGCTCTTTTGTTTGAAAATGGCTTACATCCACAAACTCTTCTTTGTTGTTATAAATAAACTGACATTTTCACATTAATCAGAAAATCCATCTCATTTCTCGTCTAGTCGGTTTCATAATGAAATGAAGGCACAAGTATCTATCTGAACACAATTAAATGAGAGGCGCCACTTTGACTCACTCCATCACTGTAGAAAGAAAATAGTTCTCTGAACAGATTATGAAAAATCAAGATTGCTGAAAAGAGAATATCTGAGAGAACTCAGGGGATCTGCAGTGAATGGTGTGAGTGGCACTGTGTATTTGCAGCAGATCTGAAACAGTTTTAATAAATGTCATTGGCAATACCTCTGCTGTTGTTGACCAAGACATCCTGAAATCCAGGATCTTGTCAACTAGAAGACAACAAAATCTGAGACACTTCAAAACTCTCCCCACCCCCTCATCACATCTGGAAGTAATACTGAGATGCTGAAAGATGCATTTTTTTCCCACTTCCAATAAACTTAATCAAGAAGTTACAAGCATTGCTAGCTAAAGGGCTGAGTTCATCATTTCTGTCCCTTCCAGTCACCTGCCTCAGCCCAGCTGGGAAGCCCTCACACCCTCTTGCTCTCTCTCCTGCTCATCTGATTCATGGCAGCATCACTTTTACCAGCTACATGCCTGCCTTTGGACAGCTGACTGGACCCCCCTCAGCATGCAGCAGATGTGGATTCAAAACCCACTTCATGCCAAACAGGAAACTGAAGCTTCACATCTGGTTTGTGAATGGGTGCCTACCCACTAAATAGCTGCAGAAAGAAGGGATAGATAGATAAAAAAAAAAAAAAAAAAAAAAAAAAAAGAGGAAGAGGAAGATGAAGATGCAGCTATAACTGTATTTTTGCAGGAACCATTTCTGCCAGTATGCATAACACATTTCTGTTACTTCAGCGTCACTTTCAAGTGATGCTGTATTAGCTACATATAAATTGCTAGATATATGTATGCAGGGAGTGATCCATGTCCCTAGACCACTCATCACCATGTGTCGCTCTCCTACCCTGTTGGGACCAGTTCTCTCTAGAACTGCTTGGTGGTATTCACACTACAGACTTCCTCGTCAGACTGTCCTGGTCTTTCCTGCTGCAAAGCATGTGATATAAAACTTCACATTCAACCCTGAAAAAGCTGTACATCGTTACGTCAAAGTATATACTATTTCTTAAAGAAGTGTGAGCCAAGTATTTCTGTCCAATTTGGTATTTTTGTCTTGAAATCAGAGCATTACACCTGACGCTGTAGGAATTCATTGCTTTCCCATTACCACTTAGGACTCACAGTTCCCTGTAACTCAGCTACTAAAGCAAGTAAATGTCTTTAGTTTTTCAGTTTCAGTCATTATTCTGACAAACCTGGAATTAGACTTCATCAGGAAATGATCTTTCTAGCAGTAAGCTTCAACTAGGAAATCACAAATATTTTTCAAGGAAATATAGTAGATATTTCCCAATGGTCCTTCAGTTTCACTGTGTCTGTAGAAGGAAAACCAGTAAATCACTGATACATTTTCTCTAGATAGTAGTAACTGTCATCCTGATAAAGCATCATGAAATTAGTATCTGCTAAGGATAGGCAAAAACTTGGGAGCACAGTATCCAAATGGGTAATTGCAGTGGGCCATCACTAACACTAAACAGAGTCCCAGATCTGTGCTATCTAAACTCCTTTCAGTCCTTGTTATTTTGAGATTAACCTTTTGGGTACAAAATCCTTTAAAGTACTTTTTTTTTTTTTAATTAATAAACAGTGAATGTGAGTATCCAGCTGTTATGCAGTCTGTGCTGCCTATCTGTAGTTGTTATGAACATTCAAAAATCTTTCTGTCAGACGTTTATGTCGATAGTCTGTCCTCAAACCTCTTCCTCCTTCATTTCTCAAGAAGGCAGCTTATAGTGACCAAAGACCTCTTTGCCAATATAACTTGAAGTGTTGACTTGGACAGTCACTGAAGTCCATTCACCGAGCACAGAACTTTTCTTTTGTCTGTGCATAATGCAGCTATATGAAGATTTCAGAATGATAGTGTTGAAGAACTTCTTTCTTTCTTTTTTTTTTTTTCTTTACCCACAGGTCATAAGAGAAAGATGATCTATAAGTGCAGGCAGGACATAGAGTTCTGTAAGATTACATGTCTCATTTATTACAAATTTATTTGTTGGTTAGGATTTTTGATCTAATGACATTTCTATTGTCATGCTGGTATTCTGAAAGTCCTTACATTTGTTTGATTTGAGTTATAGTTTTGCATGGTCAAAGGAAGGCAGCTACTGATTTCAGAGAGATTTTAAGTGTCCCTTTCCTAGAAAGTTGGAAGTGTTTAGAGAGTGAAAATCATATGTGCTAAAAATGGCTCACAAAACCTAAAACCAACCAACCAAGCAAGCAAGAAAAGCTTGTATACAACATGACAGGCAGTAATAATAACCTCTAATAAAGAGTTTGGTAGCTGGATGATAGCTTCAGGGGTCAGCAGGTGAAGTTCAGAACAATTGTCCACCTTAGAGCTTATACTAAGACATAAGAACAACATTCTGTTACTTTAATGACTTTAGACTAAATCCACAAAGAAATACTAATTGACATTTATTTAATGGAAGATATGTTTATTTGCCTTGGCTTGCTGTACATGAAGTGGGCAGAAGTGGGCTCAGCTAGCATGCTAGTCATTGTGGCCCTTTTCTGCTAGCTACCTTAACACTAGACAAATTGGACCTTTGTAAAATTCTCCTTCCTTGGCTGTCATTGTGGGGCTGCTTGGATCTGCAGCTTATATTTAAGGGTGCATTAGGACTTTCAGACTAGGCCTTTGAAACCAGCCCTGCGAGCCAGGTTCTGATCTCATCAGTGTTGGTGTGACTCTAAAGATTCTTTTACAACTTCACTTCATGTTGAGAATTATGCAAACAATATCAGGATCTGGAATGTGTATCACTCCTCACCAAAACCATCTCAATGTATATGCCTACACCAGTATATTAAACAAGATCCGGATAGATTGGGGTCCTGCACATATTTATCAATATCGTTAATTTTCAACAAATTCAGAATGGTTTGGCCTGTGCCAGCTGGAGAATGTCTGGGAATGCCTGAGATATAGAATAAAAGCAGAAATTATCCTAATAAAAATATGGAGAAAGCTCATATCTGGGAGTAGAGACAGTTTATATGTTGTTATGCTATGCCATTTGTCCTCAGGGTCAGAAATCTGCCTTTACTTTGGTAGCAAATGGGACACTATTGACAGAAAACACAGGACTGACACTGTAGATGACAAATTGTTGGTGCTGCTCTATAGAGCTGTGCTGGGTTCAGTCAGGAAAGAGTTAACTATTTACCGTGGCTGCTAGGAAGCTATTCCTGGATGAGCAGCACTGATAAGTTCTTAGCTGGCACTGGGGAATGCCTGCACCAGATTCAAGGTCTTTCTCCGCTTCTGATCCTGCAGCTGCGTTCCCAGCTCTCGCTGTCTCGCTACAGGCAGTGCTGGGACACACAGTTCAGGCACCTGACCCAAACTGACCAAGGGAGTATTTCATTCCATAGT
>NW_010255990.1:39735-66621 GCF_000690775.1 Eurypyga helias
GGGTCTATTACTCCCTCCCTTACTCTCGGTCATTCACTCCCATACGCCTGCTAATCCTCACCCTGACTCCTGCATTAGCTGCTTTGGTAACTCCTGTGCTGGCTCCTTCATGAGGGAGTTGGTGGGTTTGTTTAGTTTTCCCAGTCGTGGTATCGCTGACAGGGTTCATTTGGAATCTGCTGCGGCAGCTCTCGGGCTCTGGCCCTCAGGCTGTGATTGCTCTCAGGCTGCAATCTCTCTTGGGCTGCGGCTCTTGGGCTCTCTGGGTCTGACTCTCACTACTCACCACCTGATTGTGCACTGGTTAGTGGGTGGTGAGCAACGGTATCATAATTCTATCATATTATATCATATGTTTTACTTCCTATTATTTTATTTACTTATTATTTGTAGCATTGTATATATTAATTTATATTAAATTAGTAAATAGTTCTTATCTCAATTTTACAAGCTTCCTTATTTCTATTTCCTCTGTTTCTCTCCCTCTGCTGGAGGAGGGGAAGGGAAATCTGTGAGAGCACCTTCGTGGTATTTTGCTAGCCAGAGTTAAACCATGACAAGACCTGAAGGTAAATGCAAGCATCTCTCAGTTAATGGTGGTGGTAGTCTCACCTACGTTCCTTACTCAGTTCCCAGTTAACACTGGAAATGTAGGTCACTGAAAATACTTCCCCCTTCCCAAGTATTTGTAGCAATTAATCCTGAACTCATTTAGCTCATTATGTTTTGCAATACTAATAAGAGGTTTATTAAAATTACTGTTACTGGAATCTCTTTTCTCCAGCATGTGTTTGGAGTTTAATGATTTTTCCACTAGATATATCATTCCCTTTGACTTTATAGGGAACAGATAGCTACATATTTAGTCCATTCTCATGACTAATAGTTTAATCAGTTTCTCTACATTTTATTCATTCTTGATCTCCACTCTCAGTTCTTTTTCCTGCTTTAAGTGCAAGCTACTGAATAACTATGACTGTGTAGGTTGCAGATGTACATTAGGTTGCAATTTATAAGTTTCACACTGACAGGATTTGCAGCTCTGACAGTAGTTTATTGGAATATTTTTTTCAAAGTGGTCTACAAATACTTAATATATGTTTCCTGCAAAGATATTTTAATACTTATGGAAACATCACCAAAGGAGAAATGGTGGAGGATACCATTTTATTTAACTAGCTGGAGAACTAAAATGGTGTTAAACATACGCTTCCGGATAAATCTGAAGATTTGCCTTAAAAAGGTATAATCAGTAACACACTTCATCTGTTACAACTGACTTTGATGGTACAAGTTTAATTGGATTAGCTTTCCTAGCAGGTTCCACACTCTTGTCTCAATGTCAGCAGTCCCATCTAACGGTGGTCCTGCCTCATTGCTCAGTGGTAGACTTCCAGGCACTTGTACTCCTATTTTCCAGTGGAGGATAAGCCAAACACGTAGGATGAACAGACATTAAACTCAGCCTTTTTTTGTCAGCACGCACACACACGTACATGATAACAGCTGTAAAACAAAGACGACACAAACAAAAAGGAAGACACTCTCCCTCCTAGGAATAATGTCATTACACAATGTCTGGTGTGCAAAGAAACTCCTAGTTTTGCATATTTATTAACATTTTAAAGAGGTGAGGAAGCTGTCTTCCTTCTTGCAAAGCACTTTTCCAAAGGTGATGGTCTCTGCCAGAGAGTAACTTAATGTCAAACTCAGAGGATAATGTCTTCATCCAACTCTGCGGAATTACTTGCAAGCTATGTGTAATAATGCCACCTACTGCCACCTGACAAACATAATTTGTTTAGCTACAAAGCAATGTGGTGATTACCTTTTTACAAAGTCCTTGTGTTTGTAGTTCATGACCTTAATTTTGAGAAGGGAATTTTACCTGAGCCATGCCAAAGTAAACTCTGTTCATTAACTTAATGTTTCAAGGCAACGCCTGATTAAACTGTTACACACATACTCATAATACATAAATTCATGCTTTTATTCTACTAAAATTAAAACAGATTCTTCACCAAAAATAAATAGTGTTTCAACTCTCAACAATCTGACTAGGATTTTGCAAATATACTATGTTCCAGATGTTAACTTTTCAGACTAAGAAAAGGAAAACATGACTTACCTGGAGGCAATATGTCAGTATTTTCAGCAATACTTAAGTCACATTTTGAATGAAATAATCTAGCTAGAAGAAACATATAAGAAATAAGCAGCAAAGTAATAATTTTTAGATTTATAAAAGCATAAAAATGTAAATAAATCTTCCTTTATTCATTACTAATTACAGAGAGCTATAACTACATATTTAATAATTCATAATCCTTATTACTCCATTTTACATTCCTTTCACACTGAATCTATAAGTAAGGGGATTTTTTTTAAATTAATTTTGGACAGTTATGATCAGATTTTAAGCCTGGTACATAAAATCCTGATGTTCCATCCATATTCAGCAAAGCAAAAGACTTAAATGCATGCCTGGAATGTTTGTAACACGGTATCTGGTTTTATAATTTACAGTCATTTCAACAGTTATGGCTACAGTAATGCTTCCACTATAATTCTAATTGCAGCTGCACATGTTTTGAAGGACAAATATTAAATCTGCCAAAATGTATGTGTCAGTCCTGAAAATATGCATTTTTCAAATCAGTTCTGACTGGAAAAATCCAAATTTATTTCTGTTTAGAACCATGATGTTCAGGGCTCAGAGGAATCAAGTTCACTTCCACCTTTTAAAACAGAAGATGCAAACCCATGTATCTCTCTGAGAGACACTGACCCACTATCCCAAGCTGAAGTGGACTCTATTGGATGCTGCTTATTTAATATAAATAAATTTTGATTGAAACACATAGTAGGGCACAGCTTTTCAACATCCTAGCTGACTGGCATTGCTCTAGTCATTAGGGCTGTTTTTTAACCTATTCCATTGTGTTTAAAATAATCCAAGAGCCTCTGACAGGATGAGAAAAATATGATTTTGGTACCTAGTTTGGAGATAGGATTGAGGCTTCAGATTCTGTCTTCTCTTCCCTTCATCTAAAAATTCATTTTTATAATATAAAACATATAATGGTTATCTTCCTTCATATTCTTTGTAGGTTTATATTTGCTTTTCTAAGCCACAGGGTTTTAGGATTTTCCATCACTTGTACAAGTTAGTTTCACTGACAGTGACATAAAACCCAGTAACTACTTCGCCAAGTGAGATCCACTGTGAGGTTTGCTTTATATTATTTTTATTTATAGGTGCTCTGGTGGCATGAGGTAACTTCACACACAACATGAATTTTGAATTTGGTTACAAAAAAGGTTGCAGACACCCATACCTTAGAAAGTTGGATCTAGTTAATTCTTGCTCCAAGAATGTAGCTGGAATTTGAGAGCTGCTTTACAGACTAACATTACACGATCTGTCAGTTTATTCTAAAATACATGTCATTTACCTGACGACGTTCTTTGCACTTCCTCCTTCTGAGCTGAAAAGTAACATCTTCACTAAATAATTCATAGAAACAGACCCTTATCATGTAACTAGCTTATTCAGCACAAAGATTTTGAAGGGTCTTTCACTAAAAGACAACACACTGGAGAATGAAACTTCTACCCTCTTAATTAACAGCACCATTGTTATTTCTGGAAGAAATCACGTAAGGATCCAGAGGCTGACTTGGCATACTCAAGAGTTTTGTCTTTATTAGTCTTGAAGGCAGCAGACAGTAAGAGTGAAGGCCTCCAGGTTGTGCTCTGCTGGTATTCCTGTGCCAGTCTCTCTGAGGAGATACTGATAAGAACGATACAGAAGGTTGCTTAATAATGCTAGCTATGAGGCATCCTTTTAGTTAAAATATTTTACTGAAAACAGATCTGGGGTGTTATATTTTGTCTTGATTCAGAGGGTTACCTGGCATAGCACCAATGTTTGTGGATGCACAAAGTGTGATATCACAACCATTTCCTTCACCTGGCAGAGTCCAGTGGGATGCAAAGCTGCTCGGCATCACTTTCACAGTTGTGATTGAAACGTGTCTTTCACAGCTTGGGCCAACTTTTGCTTTCTCTCTCGTATGTTGGAAAACCTGAATAACTTGTCAGTAACGAATTCAGTTAGGACAAAATGACACTAAACAGAACTGTGGCATGGGAAGCCTAAAGTTCAGATACAGATCAGACCAGTTAGCTGAAGACACTGAATTACAAGAATATCTTTTCCAGTACATTATTTTTAAACCAATGTTCAAATATCAGAATAACAACATGTGCACAGAATGAAAAATAAGTATGATTATAACATTTCATAAACATTTTCTGAGTCTAAAAGGACTCTGGTTCTCCTTGGAGAATGTGAAGTTGAAATTGAACTTGACATCAATTTCCATGTTGCCCAAACTGGCTTACTCATCTCTGTAAGATGATAGGAAATAGTTGGAAGCTAAAGAAGAAAAAAAAAGAAGTCAATATGAAATAAATGTAACTGAGTAACTAATCACTGGGTTAACTACTGCCAAGTTGTATGTTAAATTAATTCCAAGATAATGGTTTTAAAATAAGATTAAAAGTCTTTCTGAGTGTTACAGACTAGTTCATCCACGAGTAATTAAGCTCACAAATGTTCAGTTGGCATTAGGGAGAAACAGCTTCCGCTTCTGCAGTTTTTAAAGGACTAACTCCCTTTTCATTTCCCACAAAACAACTGGAGAGTCTCATGATCCTTAACTCACTTATGAGGTTTTAATTTTATTTGAATTCCAGTGCTCTGTTTGCCAATGACTAATGCAAAACTGTACAGCTAAAAGTGACCTCAGGTATACTCAGAGATATAACATGATGTTTCTGGAAAAGGGAAGATGAATGTTTCAAGGAAATTGTCTAGAACACGAACCTGTATACACATATTTTCCTAAATACTACTCAATCACATAGCTCCATCTCTCATGATTACAATACTGTATAACATCAATTACTGCTAATGATAAACACAGACATTTGCAGCCATGGACTGTGTGCAGGTCTAGGTAGACAGAAATCTCACTGTAAAATGCAAAAATTAAGAAGTTTTGATTTTTGGCTCTCCACTTCCTGAAAGATCAAAAAAAATTTTTTCAAAAAATTTTGCCACTTTTTTCACCCCACTAAGTAACATATGGGCAGGATGCTTTGAACCATCTTCTGACTCCAACATGAAAACCAAGCATGAAAAGCATGGCACATATTTACATTTCTTCTCAGATTCTTCTTTTTATTCTTTAACACTCCTTTCCATCATCCTTGTTATTTGGAACCATTGTTCTGCAAGGTGTTGAAAAATCCTTATGCAGAAAAAAAAAAAGAAAAAAAAAACCCAACGAAACAAACAAAAAAAACCCCTGTAAATTCCATCTCGCAAAACTGGAAGTAAGGGGGGATTGCCAAAAGTAGAAAGGTCAGTTCAAAACAGAGGTACATGTAAAATGCTTCTTTACAAAGACAATAGTGATCTGAAATTTGTTTTCATGGAAGCTGAGGCAGAGAATAAGAGAAGATTAAAAAAGAGATGAGACAAATTCACGGGAAACACTTCCACAGACTGTTCCTATAGAGGATAGGCAAGGATGTACCTTCTAACATCCTTAATCCAACAATTGCAGATACTGGAAGGTATAAAGGGAGACACTGCACACAACAGGCAGGCTTTTGTGCTTCCCTTATACAGCACTTGCCCCTGCCACTCTCAGGGGTGAGATGGGGGAGAGGGACTACCAGTCCAAAACTGTCGGATCTGTATGCTTTTGTGAGCCTAAACTGCTTAATCAAAGTTGTGCTCCTTAAAAATATGAGGTATGCACAGAATACTTTGGCAGACTTTCAAGAAGTAGAACAGCTGTAAATACAGGAGCTAAGACAACAAACAGATAACAGGCAATCAGGGAATTCCCATAGACAGAACCCATGTATTAGTGATAGTCAGAGAATCATAGAATAGTTCAGGCTGGAAGGGACCTTCAAAGATCATCGAGTTCAAGCCCCCCTGAAATGAGCAGGAGCATATTCAACTAGACCAGATTGCTTAGAGCCCTGTACAGCCTGACCTTGAATGTTTCCAGGGATGGGACATCTACCACCTCTCTGGGCAGGCTGTTCCTGTGTTTTACCACCCTCACTGTAGAATGTTTCTTCCTTATATCTAGTCTGCATCTATGCTCTTTCAGTTTAAAACAATTAGCCCTTTTCCTATCTCTACAGGCCATGTTAAAAAGTCTGTCCCCATCTTTCATATAAGCATTTTAAGTATTGGAAGGCTGCAATAAGGTCTCCCCGGAGCCTTCTCTTCTCCAGGCTGAACAAGCCCAACTCTCTCAGCCTTTCCTCATAGGAGAGGTGCTCCAGCCCTCTGATCATTCATACAGCTCTGCCTCCCCTCTCAGCACTCGTGGCCAGCGACTTATGTGCTTCCCTACCATTTCTCATCCTTGCTCAACTGTTATGCTCTGAGATAGGCTAATATTCATAAGGAATTTTTTTGGCCATAGAATGAATTTTCATGAGTCAATAATATATTTTTGGAGGTAAGAAGGTCACATGGAAAAAAATTGGATTAGGTTGCTTGTTTCTTTCTTTTATTTTCTTTTTTTATATGTTTTTAAGAAGGTAGGATATGTGCTGAATTCAAAGTTTTCATGAAATAACTATAGAACTTCAGACAATAGAAATACAGTAATTTTAATGAAAATTTTAAATGTTCTCTTACATAACCTGACAGAATTCTTCCTCAAAGTTTAACATTACTGATAAACATTTTTAATAAACTTGCTCAAGAAAGTCATAAATATGTAGCTTATTTTCCATCCTTCTTCAAAGACATTAATGAGTGCAGAAATGACAAGTAAGTTCTATTACTACTATTATCCAGTATCAAATAAGAACACCAAAAAACCCTCCACACAATCTCAGTCAGTGGTCTTACAGTCAGATTATTTTAAATAGAAAGTCTTCTGTGTTCCCTTATTCCAAACACAAAGAAAAAACACCAGAGACTATTGGTTGATCAGTAGGTGGCACAAATTATTCCTGACTCTCCACTACAATCACAGGGCTTTATACAGTTCTTATTAAAGCTCAATAAGAGCTTTTCTATCAGCCACAATGGAATAAGGATTGGGGTGGCATTTTGTAATAGGGGGCCTTATGTGTAGAGTCACATTAATTTATAAATCACTGCTACTGAACAAAATGAACACAAAATGTCATCCCACAGCACTAATGGTTTGCCAGCAGTTGGCCAAGGATTTGCTGCATGGAGAAAAGGACTGAAAAAATAAGTCCCACACCTGCAGTAATTTTAATACCAAACATTATCCAATGATGCCATTTGAAGTATTTCTGATTCCCCTCTCAACTACCACCATACAAAGATGATGGGTGATTGTCAGGCACACTGCAAACAGCTGCATTAGCTTCCTCATATTATCTGCCGCCAGTTGAAGGAGGCAAAATAATACAGCAGCATCCTACCATGGGGAGAAAGCTGCCATCCTATGCCACCTAGATACGTCCTTGTCTTGCCTTGTCTCTCACTTCCTTGCTCCATAGTAGGCAAATATTAATGAAGAGAACAACTCTCAGTGTACTTACTCAGTGCATCACAAGTCATAGAATCATCAAATCTTTTAGGTTGGAAAAGAGCTTTAAGATCATAAAATCCAACTGTTAATCTAACACCGCTAAATCCACCACTAAATCATGACCCTAAAGTTCTGGTTGAATGGTTTCTCTTCCTTTAGCATGGGAACTTGCACATGAAGTGTTTTGAGGGCTTTTTTTGGGTTTGGTTTTGTTTGTTTCTTTCTTTTTGGGACTAAACAAGTACTAATGAAAAGTAACAACATGGAAGTCCTGGATGTATCTGATTCCTTATTCATGCTGAGGTGCCTGCTTGTAACATCTAAAATGCTCAGTTCTCTACACTTTTACTGTTTGAGTAGCTGAGGTCCCCCCCTACCAATGAACTGCTGAAGGAAAATAGAAGTGAGCTACTTGTTATTATTCTTGTGGACATATATGATACTTTGGCATGCTGTGATTCTCAGCAAGGAAAGATGACACTGTCTGATCAAGTGTAGGCTTAGCAGCTAATGGGAATGGTAGCAGCTCACTTCTCCCTGGAAAAGTGCTAATATTGCAAATTCCATGTAAGAAGTAGAGAGAGAAGAGAGGGAGAAGGTGGCTTCTTATGTATCCTCCCAAGACCTCTGCACTAAACGAGAAACTTCCTTTAACACCTCTCAGTTATAAACCTATTTAGGTTAATGTACCTCTGAGAACTCATTAGGAGAGGTAGCACAAACAGAAAAAAGTGCAGGAGTGTCTTTAGTTCAGGAAATCAGAGAGCAGCACAAAATACCTGGAGATTTAAAGGAAACAAAACTGTCGCTAAAGTCATGTAATCAGGAAGATATTGTAAGATGAAAGGACATGTTCATCATTGTCATGCATTAGGGAAAAGAATAGGAAAAAAGGTCCTCTGACTTTTTTTTCTCCCAGCTCTTTCAAGTCTCTAAAATAGGGTTTACAAGATTTGCAGAGACTCTAAATTCACTCCTTAGTGAGCTCTGCACCTCATACAAATCAATGAAGAATGCAGACAGACTCCATGGTTTCTTACTTGCCTTGACTACTCAGAATACCCCTGGGCCTTTCTGCCTGAAATTCATGACAACCATTTGTTAATTTTCTCCAGTTAGATCACTTGATCTAAGAAAGACAATTCACTCTCCCTAAAAGTATTGACTTTTTTAGCTCCCAGACTCATCAGTCAAGGAACCAAAATAGGTGTAAACATGATTGTTTTCTGTTGTTTCATCCTTCAACAGAATACACATCCCTTCTATGCCTTAAACCTTGCTGTCCATAACAAATTGCATTACAGAGGCATAGCTTTCTGAGTAGGATTGTCTCATTCCAGCAGCCTCCAGTAAGAAAAGAAGAAAAAAAAAATGGAGGGAATAATTAATGTATACTTTCCTTTCTTTCATCAGCAGCATGTTATTAACAGCAAGAAAACTGTGGTATATTAAGGCTATATTTATATATGAGCAAATCATCTGGGAGTTTCTCTTGCATCAAAAGTTGCTAACCACATGCTGAGTTTCCTAAACTCATCCGAACCAGATAAGTATAATTGCTTACAATAGACAGGAAGCATTCAAGGGATAAGCATATCCCCACCACCTGTGTGTCATCCTGACTCACAGCCTCAGCACAGCAAACACTCAAGTCAGTGATAACCTTTCCAGTGACACAAGTGAGTTTTACATTTTCCCATCTGAGCTAGAAGAGCAGACAGCCTTCATGATCCTCCAACCCACGTGTCTTCATGTCCATATGGGCAAATTCAGTAAGAAACATAGTATACCTCACAGAGATCCAAGATGATTACAGGGTGTATTGCATATATGGGACATATCAGGCTCCCAAGGAGTCCCACTGTTGTTAGCATTGCCCTGTGTTGCAGGATAATCTGACAGTATCAGTCCAAGTAGCTCCTAATGTTTTGGGTTGTTTTTTTTTTTCCCTCCCACAACAGAGATCCAATTTCTTCCTCTACCCACTAGCCAAAAAAAGAGCATGGCTACCATACGGCAGCAGCACTCAACCTGCTAATGACCATGTGGTTTGAAAGCCATACCTGAGCTCAAAAACTCAGTCTTATCCTGTCATTTGGGTTTCTTTCAGTCTGCTACTGCCTTAGAGTGAAAATTTGGAGATTGTGAGGTTACAGTGCATTGGTCAGCTCCTGAGTAAGTTGTTTTGGGCCCAGTGAAACTAGTGCAATTGTGTTTGTTTACATCTTCTGTGAATATGGCCACAAACTATCAAATGAAGTTTCCTGATGTGGCTGGAACAAGTACTAACAATGGGACTGTGTGTGCATGGAGTGGACTAAATTCCTGGCTTCATGCTGAATCAAACTAGTCAGGCTGATGCTATTGCTAAGCCTATGGGTGTAATGAAACAAGAGAACACAGAATTGCTCCTTGTAGTGTTGTTTTAGGGGATTGGCTCCTAAGCCCCATAGTCCTTTTGAAAATACAGTTCAATTCACACAAATACTGTTCTGCCTACGATTAGCCAGGAAGTGTGTAAATGAAATGCATTGTGATGCTTCCACAACCTGTAGGTGCTAGGTAAAGTGAACAAGCATCTGTAAATATGAATTTTGCATTACTGAAAGATCAAGACTCATAAATCAAACAAAAACCCAGTCTTATTTTTCACAAATTCAGTTATATGGTGGATTGTGGTTTTTTCACTATCATTTAAAAATTATACGGGCCTGATAAAACTTCCTGAAATCAACAGATAAAGTCTGTTCCCATGAGCTCTGGATCCCATCTGTGGTGCTCAGGTTTCATGCAAACTTCTCATGGCAAGTGCTGGACATGCAAAAATAGTTCTGTTCTTTCCTTTTACTCACATATCATTTGGAAATTCAGGCATTTTAATTTAATTAGAACATCACCCTTGACAACTGACAAGTTTTCATATATGTGGCTTTGTTTTTATGGCTTTCAAAGCAGTTTCTTTTTACCTCTCTGGTGATGGTTAGTCCTACAAAAAAAGTTACTGCTACATCATCATTTTGTGAGTATAATTTCTTCTTTTTTTAGTATCAAAAAACCATGAACATGACTTTGAAAATTATTTGGATGCAATTGATATATTTTTTGAATGAATCCAGAACTGTTTGTTGTTGCAGTGTAAGGAGTACCATGAGCTGTGTGCACAAAAATTAAATGGTAAGATCACAATTATTATTAACTCAGAAAATTTCCCTGAGCTCAGTACTTTGTACAGCCAAAATATGACGCCATACAAATTCCCATGCCTGACATCCCTCATGCATTAGTGTGGTCTATCCAGAGCCTTCACACACATGATGATAAAGAAGACATATATGACAAATACCTTACTCAGAAAGGTGACAGAGGCAAAACTGTCTGGAATCAAGAAAACTAGAATTTGCTTAGCCACATAACATTTAAACTGAATTGAAAAAATTTGGTGTCTCAAATCTGCTCAAGCTTACAGACATTACAGTTTACTTTTCCTTCCCTGGATTTACGGTATCAAAGAATTTGAGCTGCTATGTCCACTTTCCATAGTTGATATGATAGGTACTGCAGCATTCAGTGTGGTTTTTCAGTGACTGAGCAAGTTGCAGAGAAAAGACTACATAGGCAACTAGAAGGGCTGTGGTCAGTGTATAAAGACAGCACTATCTTAATACATTGATGCAGAAATTATTTTATTTCTTCAAAACATAATCCCTTACAACTGTGGAAATTCTACCAGATTGCCTAAAGTATCCATGCGTGTGGATGGGAGCATTTCACCCAGGAATTTTCCACTTATGAAACTGGCATTCCCCATAACTATCACATTGTGGTCAACATGCACTGCATGGCAAGCTGGTTAATCATAGCTATAGCTGATCTTATAGGTAACTAGAATTCCAGAGAAGAAGTCTGGTCTGAAAAGGATGCATGAAAATTACTTGGACAACCTGGGCCTTATTTTGTAGATGATCTTGATGTGTTTTAATTTTTCTTAAAAGCTAACAGAAAGTACATAAAATAGTTGCTTCTGCCACTGGAAGTAAAAGATTAGAATATGTTTTGGAGGGATATTGTAAATGACACAACCAGTTATTATCTACTCAGAAAGGATCCTCCAAGCTCAATATCAGATACAGCTGGAACAAAGGAGGACCCTGACTTTAACTTGACTTCTACACTTCCCTCTTGGATACAGTGGCACCTAGCTCCGAAGTCCAGATGGGGCAGAATTTTGAGCTGGTGCTGGGATGGTTCGAGTAATTCTGCCTAGAGCTTGCAACTGTGAAAGCCAAAAATCAGGAAGGGAAGCATGAGTTCTGTCCTTCTCTCTTCTTTCTTCTGTCCTGCCTTCTCTTTCCTTCCCACAGCTGTATGTCATGGTTTAACCCCAGTCACCAGCTAACAACCACACAGCTGCTTCCTGCCTCCCTCCCCACCTCTCTCCCTCCCTCCCTTCCACCATGGTGGGATGGGGGAGAGAGTCAGGAGAGTAAAAGTAAGAAAACTCCTAGGTTGAGATAAAGACGGTTTAACAGGTAAAGCAAAAACCTCACACACAAACAAAGCAAAACAAGGAATTAATTCACCATTTCCCATCATCAGGCAGGTGTTTAGACACCTCCAGAAAAGCAGGGCTCCATCACGTGTAACAGTTATTTGGGAAGACAAACGCCATCACTCTGCATATGTCCTCCCCTTCTTTTTGTTTCCCCAGCTTGTTGAGCATGACATCATATGGTATGGAATATCCTTTTGGTCAGTGGGGGTCAGCTGTCCCAGCTGTGTCCCCTCCCAACTTCTTGTGCACCCCCAGCCTCCCCGCTGGTGGGGTGGGATGAGAGCAGAAAATGCCTTGACCCTGTGTAAGCCCTGCTCAGCAGTAACTAATACACCCCTGTGTTGTCAACTCTGTTTGCAGCACAAATCCAAATCACAGCCCCATACTAGATACTGTGAATAAAATTAACTCTTCCCAGCCAAAACCAGCTTCACTATACCTGGAAAACAGGGGACACAGAGCCACTTAGTAGGCTTTGTGTCCCTTGAAGAATCTGCCTAATAAGAAAATCCACATCTTTCTGTCTGCTTTGCACTGCTTCAACCAAGCTAAATCATTTCCCTTCTGCTTCCATTGTGCCTTTTCTCATTTGTTTTTATGGCATTTCCTTTCTTCAAAGCTCAGTCCCCTGCTGTGTTCACTATTGTATCTACTTTTCCCCCATGTTTCTCTCCCAGATATTTCTCCATTCATCTATTCACATGCCTTTCATTTTCCCAGTACTGTATCCTTATGTACCTCCTGCTGTCTCTGATATCCTTTTATTTCTCCCCTGCTTCTTCAGTAGACAGGAGATTATACAACAGGTTTGCAAGACAATATTCACATAGATAAGAGAATGTCTTCTTTTTAGTATGGGTTTTGGTGGTGTGGGCTAAAGGGCTTTTTTTCCCCTGAAAAAATCTCCAGAAAAATAGCTTAAAACAATGTGTGTTCCAAAACCATGAAGTCATACATGAATTGTTCAGATTCCATGAATTATTTAGGAGACTTAAGAATGTTCTGAAAGGAATTAATTCACAAGTTTCTGTCACTTCTCTATTATCCAAGTTCCAATTTAACTATCACTGACCTCTTTTTGTTCTCATTTGGTCTCTAAGGCAGGTCACTGGTTTTCAGTCTCTTTCTGACTTTAATCTTTGAGTCTTCTGCACTGCTATCAGAGAGATTTTAAAGATTCTTCTCCATTTTTTCTTCATTTGATAAAATGAATATTTTGTTGTCATTAGATCTTGAAGGTGGGTTTTTGTTTTGTTTTTTTTTTTCCACTTTTAACACTGGCAAGGATATCTCCCTCAGTCTATGACATTGCACTAATTTTTATTTTCCTCCCTTTAATTCCTGACTTGGTATAGGTAAAGTTGGAACACTTCTCATGTAAAATTATTCATCAAAATGTTCATTTTTACACATACTTACTACCACTCTCTCAAAAACTGGCAGAAAATAGTTATGGGTTTACTATGTGACCTTGGAAGAGGTCACTGAAAGCTTTCTTCTCTGGGCTTGGCAGAAACCTCATGGGGCTTCAGTTGTATGAAAGGATAATGGTTTGGCTTTTATGACATTCCTCCATTTTATACCCTAAATAATAAATTGTTTCTTAGTGCTGGGACCGAAGGGGATAAGTATGGAACTGGTTCTTTCCTGGGCTAGCAAAAGGCACAATTGAAATATAGTCAATTACGCTGTGATTCCTCATCATGTGTAAAATACTGGAAATAATGGGTAAGCAAAGAAATCTTTTCAGTGTGCTCTATACACTGGGATGGACCAGGTCTGAGAGTCTCCTCTGTACCACCCTGGCAGACTGTTACTCTGCCTTCCTGATGCTTTGCATTGCCATACCAGCAGGAAATGTTTGGCTGTATTTAAGCATGAATCAAGACTAGGAGAAACCTGATTTTCTGCACTCGTTCTCACATACCTATGTTTTTCACTAAGGCTGTATTGTCCATAACAAGGTAATAAGTGTTAATTACAATACTTGTTCCATTGGGTGCTTGGACTGCCTGCCTGCACCTCAGTCCCCTATGAAAGGCACCAGGCTACAGCCTGCAGGTACAAGCTTATGCCATGTGACACAAGGAAAGCTATAACCCAGTCTTAAACTAGTTTTTTCCTTCTAAGAAAAGGAAAAAACAATAAAACAAAGCAAAAAGCAACCATTAACTTGTCTGCACACTGTTTCCAGAAAGCATCGAGTTGCATTTGTTGGTGTTTCCATCAGGGAATATCACCAACTGGATAGTGATGGCCTTCAGGCTTCTGAAAATGCATGAAGAAAACTGTCTGCTGGTAGTTCTGCACAAACATAGTATAAAGTGGTGAAGATGAAAGCAGCTTTAATGCTTGTCTCTGACATCAGCAAAAGTGCAGAACAGCAGAAGCAGAGAGAACAGAGGGTCAACAAGGAGAAAATGCTGATGAGAGCCAGGGCAAGCAACTCAAAAGAGCAAAAAACAGCAGGGCAGAGACTGGGTGCAGAGGGATAAAGAAAGAGGGATGCTGCAGGGATGAGAGGAACTGGAGGGTGGGGAGGGAAGGTCCATGTTTAGCCCTGGACTACATGAAACAGGTGGCATGCCTGCAGCAGGCAAACAGATCACAAGCCTCACATGTTGCACGATGCTCAGAGGGCTGGAGCACCTCTCCTGTCAAGACAGGCTGAACCAGTTGGGTTTGTTCAGCCTGGAGAAGAGAAGGCTCCGGGCAGACTTTATAGCACCTTCCAGTACCTGAAGGGGGCCTACAGGGAAGCTGGGGGGGACTGTAGTACAAGGGCCTGTAGTGACGGGACAAGGGGGAACGGGTTTAAATTGAAAGTGGGGAGGTTCAGATTGGATATCAGGAAGAAGTTCTTCCCGGAGAGGGTGGTGAGGCACTGGAACAGGTTGCCCAGAGAAGCTGTGGATGCCCCATCCCTGGAAGTGTTCAAGGCCAGGCTGGATGAGGCTTTGAGCAACCTGGTCTAGTGGAAGGTGTCCCTGCCCATGGCAGGGGGGTTGGAACTAGATGATCTTTAAGGTTCCTTCCAACCCAAACCATTCTGTGATTCTGTGATTATAAGTTTTAGGAATAGTACTTCCAGAGTAAGTTCTTTTCTTTGGCAACAGGTTCCAGAGTAAGTTCTTTTCTTTGAAAGCCTCAGTGGACACTCTTTTTTCCCCAGGTTTAGACACCTGGACTATTGGTTACATGTGGCATCAGGATTTGCCATGTGACTTCTCTCCATTGACAGACTGAAGAGGGAACATGGCCACTTCATAAATCACCTAAAATCTCACCTGTGCCTAAGCTAAACAGACTCACACAATGGCATTTGAGGTTGAATCTAGCTAGCAGGTTTCAACTTCCTGGCTTAGAGTGGAGATAAACAGCAGACAACAAATATTCCTAAATTTCTCCAGTAAGAACGACTTGTTAGATCTCAGGCGTCACCTTTCATCTCAGCTGCTGTCTGTTGTGAGCACCCTTCACTCTGGGATGAAGTGTTAGGATTACAGTAACAAACAGGTAAAGGCTATGTGGGAAGACATCATGTGGTTTCTTTCTTGTTAATATTATCCCAAGTAGTAAGTGAAAAGGATTCCTGCAGGGATTGGCAAAGTCGAAGAGGATGCACTTTCCAATGTTAGAGGAACCACAGACCCAGCTACTCGAGTCCTAGATCTCACTAACCTGGCTTCCCATTTTCCACGTGACTCCACTCCAGTCCGGTGTTAAATAACTATTTCTCCTAGCAAGGCTTTACAGGCTGACGGTATACAGTTCATAGGGGTCAGCCTAAGGAGAGAAGTGTAGAAATTATAGATGGTACCCAACACTAGGAAGAGAGAGTGAAAAAGCATAGGGTTTTCTGTTGTTCCTGTCTTCACTGCTTTCTGACCATCAAAAGGGAAGATGTTCTCATTTTGCTGATGTCACTAGCCTTCCTCTGCTTGCTTTCCTTCACTCATGTTCAGATGCTGGAAAACCCCTTAATTCTTATTAAAATACACATTGAATAAAGGAAGTTGTGGAGGCACTTCTCTTCCTTAGTCCTCTTCCTCAGGAAAGCGATTCACCAAGAGGGGTGTTGATGTCCTATGGCCTTGTCCTATATCTGCTGTGAAGGCAAAGCATCTCCTGTCTGTGGGAAGTGTTGGTTCACTTTCCACTAAATCAGAAATAAACTTCCCATGGATGGACTTCTATATAGCACAAACTAATGTATTCTATCTAATTTTTCCATCTGTGCTTTTAGTAACTTGTTTATTTTTTATCTCAGGAAACAAAAATATTAGCAATAATCTTAACATTGAAAGCATCTGTGTTTTCTAACTCCCCAGCATGTAAAGAAAAAGTTCATCCGTAATTGAAAAACAGCAAGACTTTTTTAAAAAAGTGTTTATATTTGAAACCTATTAGGGATTTGAAAAAAAAAAAAAAACAACTATGTGAGATTATATTGTAATAGAGTTTCTAGATCTTATCTTGATATGCCTTTAAAAGTATGCTGGAAAAAGAAAACTGCATATACACATAATCAGTCTAGACTCCAGCTTTTGAATTGTCTCAGTGCAGCTCAAAAAGAAATGAGAAAAGTAATAATAATAAAAAAAATGAAAGACATCTAGAAAACAATGACGCTAGATCTTTTGGAGTGGGTTTTTCTTAAGTGAATATATGGAAAGTATTTCCTTGAAGCAATTAATATGGACTCCATATAGAGAAGTTAACCTTGGACAAAGTCAGAAAAACCACCTGGAACACAGACACATGATCATTTTATTTAAATTCATTGATTGACTCACAAGTGAAGGAAAGAGACTTGCCGTAACATCCTTATATGTATTACTTCAGTTTTGTGGGGAAAGAAAAAACACGTTTCGTTGTTCTTGTACCTGCCAACATTTTAAGTTGTTGTTGTGTTTCAGAATATTTTGCTTCTACGTGCCTGTCACTGTAGCAGTTATTCGCAGTGATGACAGACCTGTTTCACATGTGACATCCAGCATCTTTCTAACAGTATTTTGAAGAATGAGTCACATCAATCCTACATGAGATTAGTCACCTTGACAAATACAGCCCATCTACTCAATGAGTGTCAGAGGCTCAGTCCTCTCAAACTGTGGACTTAACAGCTGTAGTCAAGTTTAGAGGGAAGGTCATAAATCTGCCAGGGTTGTGGTAGCTGCAGTTTATTTTATAGCTGCAAGCCACTGAGGACTGCATCAAACTCTCAGGGAAAGACTCATATTCTTCCAGGACAGGACTTGGACCAGATCCAAAATCGTACTGTGTAGTTTAATTGAATGAATGAAACACAATGCTGATTTGCCAGCTGTTATATTAGAATCCAGACTTTTAATTCCTTGCTCACAAATGACTCTCTGCATGCAGGAGGGACTAAAGGATTGTTCCATTTAACACCCAGTAATTCTGAGCCTGTAGGGAGCTCTGTTGCACACAATGCAAATACGGGGTATAAATACCGAAACATTTCCAAGTATCTAAATTAAACACCTTCAGAAGTTTCAAAAAGCAACATAGTCTTAAGACTAGCAATCAGATTCTGCAAAGAAATGTGTACAAAACATACATGCACACATACATATGTATGCATAAATATATATGTTAGAGTGAGATAACACATTCTGGTCTTGGTTTGCTAAGACTTGGCTTCTATTTGTCTATTCCAATTTTGAACTGAAAAAAAATAAAAGAAGTGTTAACACAAAATTCTCTTGCCTTCACCCTATCCAGTATCATGAATTATAACTGCCTGTGCCCAGTCTGGCATCTTTTAAAATGAGCATTCTGAACCACTGAAAATGTGACAGAATCTAGAACAAAGATTTGGGTAGGCAGGGAAACACAGCTTGAAGGCAGATAATGGTGTTGAAATGTGGCTGTCATTTCCAAATGCAAAGATTTGAAAATAATCCTTCATTTACCTGCCAGGATGATTTGGATGAAAGGAGGGAATAATTGTTGCTTCTTCAATAAGTGAAGACCTGAGATAAAGGTCTGAGCTCTCAGCTTTTTGGTCTATTCCTAAAAATGTAGCAGTAGGGAGTAGAAATGAACTCTAGGAATTAGATGGTCTAGCCACATGGGCAGTCATGTCAATCATGAATAATGAACTGCAAGGTCAGGTCCTGAAGACTACCATCGTCATTTAACTTGATTCAGTCAGCGATGCCACATTATATAGACCATATCTGATAATCAAATTCCTTTTCACAACTGCTTATGGCTAGATACAGCACTCTGTAACATCTGAATGAAGGCAGAGAAGAAAACTGATTACCAAAACTATATATTTAATATCTCCATGGTTCTTAAATTATTAAAATCATCACCCTTAAAAATGAAATCTCATGTTCTCAATAAAAAATTATAATAATGAGGAGTATTGGCATTCATTTGCATGAGTTAGGATGATTAATCTTTCAAAATCTCATTTCCTAAAGGAAATAATTCCAGGAATTGTTATCTCCTCTTCCTTTGGTACTTTCTTGATATATAGCTAGTGCAGGCAACCTAGTACTTTCATTCCTGACCCTTAAGACTCCCTTTTTACATTGAATATAAAAACATAAATAGAAAACTGCTGACAGAAAAATTATTAGGAAGTTCAGCAATCAATAGCTGCTGGAAAATTATTTTTATAAATTTGATGAATTAAGGAAAATCCAATTTTATCACTTTAATGAAGTATAGCAGTTTACCCAGACTCTGTCTGTTGCTTTTGTTATAGGTAACTTTCTTCGTGTGAAAACCTAAGACACCTAAACTCTGTGACAAGATTTTCTTGGGCAAGATATCTGAGATAGCATCACCAATTTTTTCTAATTAGTCTTTCCCCATCATAACAGCTATTCCTCTGAGAGTAAAGTGAGTTTGAAGTTTCATTAACAGCAAAAATATAATAGGTAAACCAGGTCCAAAAAAACATCTAATTTGCTGTTAAATCTTCTCCAGAGGCAAAATGTGCCTGTGGGCAAACATTCAAAGTTTAGGCCTATTGCATTATTTATAAAGTGTTAAGTGCGCAGTTATAAAGCCAACTTGTAAACAGGAAAACCCACAAGTTTAACTGAAGGAATATTAGGATTGCAATAGAGAGAAAATTCGGGATGAAGATTTTATGCCATTTAGTGCAACAGCACGTTTTTGTGCCATCACTACAAGATGTGCATGATAACATAGTACTGAATTTCTGTCTGTTTTTAAGAAACACACTTTTACTCCTGCAGCAGATGATATGGTAAGCACATCTACCCAGTAATTTCTATTATTCTTGATTAACCTGTGCCCCTGACACTTCCTGTGCATCATATGTTGATGAAAAGACAAGAAGATTATTTTTCCCCCTGGTATGCAATTTATTGGAGGTCTTCAAAAATATCAGCAGATTGTTTTTCACACTGTTATTGTCTCAGTTTTAAAGAGAACTTAAGCAGAAAAATATAGTTGAAAGTACGGATGCTCTTAGGAGTATTGCATATGGTACTGGATACTTTTCTATGCAATTGAATCCTCTTCCGGATCTCCACTGACCATAATGGGAATTTAGACCCAGCATGTGTACAGACACATACTGTCATACAGATAACCTGAAACCCGTTGAAGACATGTACTGCTGCCTCAAGGTAGTGAGCAAGTCTCGTATTTATCCAAGGCTAACTAGATAGACTCGGCATAAAAAAAATCATCTGAGCCTAGGCAGAAAGGCAGCAAATCCTTCTGTCAAACAGGGGTAGGTTTTGAGTTCTGTTTTTGAAGACCCTTTATGAAGATTCATTTGAAACCACAGCACCACTTTCTAGAAACATCAATTGCTTTTAATACTTGTTCTAGGTGTCTATAAACATTTGTAACATTCTGGCATATCCAGGCTTATTTCTAACAAGGAATATAAAGGCAATGATGAAGACTGAAAAATCAAGACAATAACAAATTAGGAAATTCCAAAATTAAGTCTGGTTTTTCAAGTCTAGTAGAGGACACAGACTAGGTAATCGAAAACTAAAAGATGCACTTTGCTTTCAGATTTGCTTAAATCGTCTTGGACAAGTCACATAGGAAAAAAAAAATCCATCACTTTGTTTCTAAAAAGGAGATAACAGCATCTTTTGCAAAATTCTTCTAGCAGTACCACGATCACCTTCTAGAGTGGACACCAAGGGAGGCAGGGCCCTAATAACAATTTTCTCTCTATATGCAGAGGTAAGTATGTTGGGTTTTTATGATTCAGCCTTTTTCACTTGGTTATAAGGATCACGTGGATGCTATGCTTTCTACCGACAGAACACTGCTTAAGCAACCTATTAATATATAAACACATATTACAACTTTGAAAGAACAAAACTGGATGCTGAGTATTATTAAGATGTAACAGTTAATGTTGACAGGATGGAAACTTAGAAATTAAAATCAAAGTGGAACTACAACAGCAGTGGGCAAAAACATTCTTGTGCCCATGGACTCGGATGTCTCTGGGTACCAATAGGAATAACAATGAGGAACACCATCTGCTGAGCTCTGAATAAGCTCTATATTCATGCTTGGCAGACCTGCTAGAAAAGGAGGGGGAAGGAAGGGTGCAGAGATTTTGTAGCCAAAATCCGCAGCTAGATAAAGGTAAGAACAGCAGATGTTGTCAGCACTTCCCTCATGGGATGTTGTTTGCCCATCCGCTGTTTCTGTGGACACTAGAAGCCGTCTGAAATTGCTAGTGACACTTTCCTAAGCCTGGTACTTTCAGAAATCAGGTCTTAACAACACATAAATACATGCTGCTGTGAAATAAATTTAGATCCTAACAGAACCCAACTGCAATAATTGACAAGGAACTAATGCCTTTTACGATTTCTGTGGTGTAGGCTAAACTAAATTCTTTACAGAGAAGAGAAGGGGCATCAAGGATGTCTCCTCATATAGCAGCGTATGAGTTCATAGGACAGCTATGAAGTCCTAAAGTAGTAGATGCTATGAGGGGCTTCTGTATAACAGTTTTTAAAGTATTATTGCTGAGACATCTCTGTAATAATTTGAACAATGAGTATGTATTTTTATAACAGGGCTAATTGTTTCAACTTAAAATATTAATTGGACCAAGAGTAAATACTTACTTCTGGGTATACTGTATGTTCCCATCTGCTCATAACAACATTTGCAGTGTATAGACCATTTACTACCAAATCTATACCCTCCTGGACCAGCGCTATAAATTTTATTATGAACACATGAACACATTTCCGCTGAATTAGCCGGAGCACGCAACAGAAACTTTGTATTAGATTTATGCTGTTATGCTGGCTTTATGTCACTTGTGGGAGGACAGATGACACATGATAAAGCCTGTTAATAGTACAGAGTTAACATACCAGAAGTTCTGCGTTAATTTGAACCAGCAGAGCAAGCTTATATGGGATCAGCACTTGGCTCCTTGCAGCTGCAACAGTTTGATCTGGAACTGGGAACCTAAAGACGTGCTTTACTGTATCATTAAATCATAGCCTCAGAAACTCTGGTGTTGCAGTTTTGATTGATATCCTGTCTTACTCCCTTACAATGCATGTAAGCTGCAGGATGTTCATATGACAGAGAATGCTTCTTAGGATTCAATAAATAAAGGATATTGTGATGAAAATGCTGATTATTTTTCTCCTCAGTGCTTACATCAATCACCTCATTATCCCTTCTTTCTCTCCTTTCCAACTCTGCTTATCATTCCCCTTGGTTTTCTCCTTTCTGGCTTTTTTTTCTTCACTACTTATCTCTTGTTCATTTCTCTCCCTTTCTCCAGCTTCTTGCCTTCCCTGCTTTTTGATGAGCCTCTCTGCTCTGCTTTTCCTACAACCCACTCCACCCCCCTCCTCCCTGCAGATCCCTCTCTGTATGCTGAGCCCTGCAGCACTCCTTTGCTGAGGAGCAGGGGCAGAACAGGGTAATGGGCTGGCATGCTGGTTCTTGTTTTGAGTAAGATGCTCATGTTTATGGAAATAATTGCTATGTGGATGGCTTTGCTTTGACTACAAAGCTGTAAGTGGTGCTAGGAGTTTAGTACTTCCAATTTCTACTAAATGAGTAAATGGGAAGTAAATAATGGAGTTTAACATAATGAATTAAAATATATTCTAATTTGATTGTATTCAATAAGCACAATAGAAAAAATGTGTAAGAATGTAGTAATTGTTTGAGAGGTCTTAGGCCGGCAATATAAAAATGTAGTCATTTGAAATAAATCAGAGAGAAGAAAAATAAAAAGGAAAGTATGAAAATAATATGTTGTGAAGCAGGGGAGAAACTTCCTGTCTGCATATACTCATTATCAGACAAATCAATCTTACCTATACAGGGATGGAATTTACACCCAGAAAAACATAGTTTAAAAATTTAAACAAATCAACAGAAATCAAATTAAAATATTATTAGATCAAAGTGGGATACTGACCTTGTAAAAGCACTGGTTATCCTTCTCATGGTACGGCTGGATGCACTGTTGTATCACTGGATGACTTTTTGTTACCTCCATGAAGTGAGCTGATGACTTTGATCGACTCTAAGGCGAAGTCATCCAAAACATACAGGAAGTTAACATGAACTACAAGAAGAAATATGCATTTTGGGTTGCTTCAGCAAGGGTTAAAAGATCTTTCTTCTCGGCAATTTTCTCACAAGAGGAAAATTACATTTTAGGATTGCAAATGTCCAGAGGACTAACATGGTGAGATTGCCACAAGAGCAGCAGAGAACAATAAAATAATGCAATGCTTGCTGAAAATGTAAAATAAAAAGATCTTTATAGAGGGCAAGCCTTCATTAATATGAAAAGAGATTATATGTCCCAAGGGGATCATTTCATACTTTGTCTGTGGCTGTCGAAGGACAGAAAACACACAAGGACTCTAATTTCATCCATCCCTTCCCTTAGCATTCAATGAGCTTTCATATCACCACTCCTCTTTCTTAAGCTATTTAATCCAGATCATAACTAGAGAATTTAATTTCTGCCTTATTCTCACAAACTTCACAATGAGATGTGTGTGGACTCATTAAACTTTCTTGAGCCTCCTGTCCCACCAAACTCCAGAAACCCAACCAAATCCACCTAAATGAGGAGCCAAGTTGTACTTGCCTGGGAGAACTACAGAGAGTAACAAAGGTGACTCAGATCTTAAATAGGCTAAATCTCTTTGAGGATGTCTTGTGGGAAACTAGAGGGGAGCTGTGTTCCTAATTATTGTTCCTAATTGCCTAAAATTAGGATAAATTAGGGATGAAGGAGAAGGTGAAATAAACATGGTGCTGTGCAGACATGTCAAATAAGCAAAACCCCTCAGGGATTTGACAGCCCAGCCCGTTGGATGATGGAGGCCAGGAAGGCAACAGGAATACCCAGAGGGATATGTCTTCTTAAAACTCAGCTCAAGGTACATTGAAGCAAACGAGCTCTGATTGATTTTGGTGGTCCTTAGCCTCTGCTTCCCTGCAGAGGTGAGCCAGCACCTTTCACTTGTTGGAAGAGGTGAGATGCATCCGCCTGTCCAACCAGCAGATGTTGTCTGTTGCAGCTGGCATCACTTGTCATGGGTAAAATGTGTTTTGCTGTGAATTTTGCACTTGCATGTCCTGTTTGCTTTCATGTTGTACTTAACACTCCTGCCTAAGCAGCCAGTAATCCTCAGCAATATCTACATGCGGTGTGAGCTGTCTGCATATACTCCTGACTTTTCCCAAAGGCAGGGAGCAGCTGCATCCATGCTGACAGCTTCAGTCAGGGTTTTACATCTGTTGTCAGCTTGGCAACTATTTTTTATTACTCTTAAAAAAAAAAAAAGCAACAACCACATGCCTTATTCAAGAGCAAATTATCAAAATTTGGATCACAACTGGTTTACTGAGCTTGTACAAAACCTTGTGTTTGTGAAGTGCACGGTAGAAGGAGAAGAGGGAGATAGAAAAGCGAATTTTTTACTTGTTTATTCTTCTCCAGTCTTTTAATTTAAAAAATGATAACACTATTTAAATGACAGATCTGATCAACTACTGAACTACAGAGGTGCAAAGAGATCATAATTCATCTGCAAAACATTTTTTCTATCAGGAACTTGATGACATACATTATTATTTCTTGTTCTATGCTCATATTTCTAGTTACATTGCAACCCTATTCTTCCACAGATTGAATTCATATTGGCATGTTTCAGCAAAAATCTTTCAGTCGCTTCAGAAAAGGCATATAAGATAAAAGCAGGTTGTTTGCCCACTTCAGCATGAGCAGACATTGCTCTGGTACTTAACAATGTTTTCATGCACAGTGATTTTTCAATCTTGAAAACTGTTCTTTTAATGTATTCGTGTGCAGAGTGTGTTTTTTGTATAGAAGTTTCTAGGTTTTTAAGAAAGTAGACTGTAACAATCAGAACTTTACCAGCTCTGTCATTTGAGGTAACAAGCACTTAGCAATAACAGCGATTCACGTAGGTTTGACAACAGAAAAGAAAACAAGTGGAACTCAAGAAATGTGGATTATACTGAGCACTATACAGTGCTCAATAGAAATATCCGAGCTAGCAAACTGTGAAATTGAATCATGATTCTGTTAGTATGGTACTTTTCCTGGCTTAATTCCTCCTGATGACAAATGCGAATGAAACAGGGTAAATCTGCCAAGAGAGAGCTTTGTGCTTGCACATTATATTGATTCACATATGGAACACATACATGGCCATGGACTGTGCAGTTGAGATTGACCCTTGTGTCAAATTCAAGTTCTGCCAGTTTTCTGCTGGCATACAGGCTGTTCTTCCCATTCCCTTCAAATTTAATTTTGTCTGGCCCATTGCAAGAGAGTGTCCCCATTACTGTCCTAAAACTCTGTCACTGGAGCCTCATAGTCCCATTCAATCAGTCCCATTTCTCCAGTTTTTAATAAAAGTGAAAGTCTCCTTGTCTGGACAACTCTTTTCTCTCCATTTAAACTGCCAGGACCACCTCCTGAGCCCTCAGCTATGCCGTAACTTTCGACCACTTCCCTTTTAGCAATGCTGAATCTTGAGTGCCCAGACTTTTTGCCAGATTTCGTTTTCCTCTAGCTCTTCTACACCCACATCCCTTTTCCCTGGCTCTCAGCCCTGCTTCAGTGTCAGGTAATACCTGTTCACTCTGTTACATTTTGTCCTTTGGTTCACTGTTTCCAACCTGGCTTTTCTCATCCTGATACCAAATCTGCTTGCAGTTCCTTTTTTCCCACATTTACAGAGTAGACATTAATTTCCTTCTTCCATATTTCATCCTCCACTTTCACCCTCAGCCTCCTGCCCTGGAAAACACACTATCCCTCTCACCATTTCCTGTCCTTCTTTCCCCACAGGCTGCAATACAAGCCTTCACCATCTGCAACCCCACTCCTCATCCCATGCTCCAGGCTGTGCTCCCATGTGCTGTTCTGTGGTCACCCCTACTTTCCCACGCTATTTAAACACCTTGGCATATTCCAGGTATCTTGGGCCCAGGAAGGAAGTTGCTACCAAGCACACAGGAAAGATCCTTAAGATATGAAACCTGGACTTGCCACAGTTAGAATAGGTCACGACTACAAATTTAAGGATATTTTCATCCAACCAGATTCTAGACCTGCCACAGCTGGGATTTTGGGACACTTTCTCATGGAAACCTGTAGCAAGATGTCTGTAGGACATAAGCTAACTATGGCTTTTCAAAGCCCAAAGCTGAGCAGCTTTTTTCCAGAAAGAGAAAAGGTCTGTGTGTGCCAAAACACACAAATGCATATGTACATGATGGTCTTCCAAAATAAAAAGGTTGAATCTTTTAACGTGAGCAAAATGAATGTATTTTTCCATTCCATTACTGTTACCAAACCACTTATGGGTTGATTTAAAAATAATCTATTGGGCAGAGACAGGTATTTAGCATGGAAAATTTGAGTTGAAAACAGCTAAATCAATGAAGGCTTGTAAGTAGCTGGAAAAACTCTTCTAATAGAAGCATAAGGCATACTGATTTTTAACTGACACGAACAACTCCAAATCTAGTACTTTTCTGATTTTTTTAATTATTATCTGACACTAAATGCAGACAACAATCTGAGATGATAACAAGAGGGTGTGAGAGGCCCACAATATCATAACTGCTAGGTTTTCAAAAATGACTGGGGGAACTGGCTGAAGCAGAAGATAAGCTTTTCTTTGTAAGAGTATTGATGAGATAGATAAACCAGATACTGAGTCTAATCTGGGAATCTGGAGATGCTCAAATGACTGTCAAAACAAAATGAGAAATAGAGGAGGAAGTACTGTTCCAAAGCCTGCTCATTGATTTAGGCATTTTTTGTGCCAATAGGAATAATAACAATGAAAACCATCTGCTGATCTCTGCAATGAATTCTTTATCTATGCTTGAAAGACTTGTGCAGAGATGGGGAGCTGTGTGTGAGGCTGTAGACAAAACAAGGTGTGTGTGGCAGACGTTTTCAAGGGCTCCACTCTCAGGAATCAAGCTGCCATGTTCTTAAGACCTCTCCAGGTACTGAAGATCAGCTTCTTGTAGAGATACTGTCATCAGAGTTCACAACAAATGAAGCCATGTTGGCTGCCACAAACCACCTCCTCATTCTCCATGTGCCTCAGCATGATTTCCAGGAGGATCTGCTCCATGATCTTGCCAGGCACAGAGCCGAGACTGACTGGCCTGTAGTTTCCCGGGTCT
>NW_010255990.1:66706-73106 GCF_000690775.1 Eurypyga helias
TGAATGGGGTTTGTGCACCCCCACCCACCAGTTCTTTCAGGACCCGCAGATGTATTCCATCAGGTCCCATGGACTTGTGCACCTTCAGGTTCCTCAGGCGTTCAAATGCCTTAATCCAAATTAGGCTGCTGCATGCTCGAGAGCATCAATATTTATGAATGGTCTATTTGCATTCACATTCAAAGAGTCTTGACCTTAGAGGCAGAATGGGCCTGTGTTGTGGTTTAGCCTTGTTGGGAAATTAAGCACCACCAGTCACTCTGTTCCAGTGCGGTCTGGATCAGTCCATGGCAGATGGTAGGACTGTGCTTCCACCTCTGGGGCAGTCGATTCCAGGTGTATTGGATGCCTCTCCAAGTGAAAGCAAACTGTGGCCTGCACTCTGCTGCCAGAGGAATGGAGAAAAAGGCATTAGCAATGTCAGTGGTGGCGTACCACTTGGCTGCCTTTGACTCCAGCTCATACTGGAGTTCCAGCATGTCCGGCACGGCAGCACTCAGTGGTGGCGTGACTTCATTCAGGCCACGGTAGTCCACTGTCAGTCTCCATTCCCCATCAGACTTACGCACTGGCCAGATGGGGCTGCTAAAGGGTGAGCGGGTTTTGCTGATCACCCCTTGTCTCTCCAGCTGACGGATCAGCTTCTGGATGGGAAGCAAAGAGCCTCGGTTGGTGCAGTACTGTCGTCGGTGCACGGTTGTAGTAGCAATTGGCACCTGTTGGTCTGCAACCTTTAGCAGTCCCACAACAGAAGGGTCCTGTGAGAGACCAGGCAAGACAGACAGCTGCTCAATGTCCTCAGTCTCTAAAGCAACTATCCCAAAAGCCCTGGCTGGGTGGGTAGATGCTCGTGGGTTTTTTGGATCTCAATAAACAATCTCCAGCACCACTAGTTCTCTTAGATACTGGATGCCTTTCTCCATGTTGGTCCATCTGCATAGCTGTTGTGACACACTTTCTCTAAAAGGGTACCTCTCCTTCACACAGGTCAGGAGTTGTTTCCAGAGGCTGATGTTTTATGGTTTATGTCAAATTGCTTTATCTATGCCCCCTTCTCCCGCAAGTGGTCCCAGCTGTTTCGCCTCTCTCCTCTCTAGCTCCATATTACTGGCCCCATTATCCCAGCAGCAGAGCAGCCAGGTCATGATATGTTCATCTGAGCAGTGGCTGTAGCCTCTCCCTATGTCCCGTAGCTCCCTCAGGGATAAGGACTGTGTGGTCACAACAGCTTCATCCTCTGTCTCTGACACTTGAGACGGTCCTGCTCCCATCTCCTTATTGGTTCTGTTGCCCAGGATGGCCCTGTTACCTCATCATCCTCGACTATGCGGATTGATTTACATGCGTATTTCTTTTTCTGAACTGACAGTGGTCGACCATGGCAATAGCACACAAATGATTGAGGAAGTGAAGCCACTGTGGGAGGAGGTGGACTGTTTGCAGTTGGAGGTGGTGACATTGATGCAGGCATGGTGGAGTGTGTGCAGGCATTGTGGACTGTGATGCAGGCACTGAGGGTGATGATGCAGGCATTGGAGGCAGTGATGCAGGTGTGGTGGCTGGGGATGAAGGTGTGGTGGATGGTGTCACAGGCATTGGGGACAACTTAGGCATGGTTGCAGCCACGTGGGCTGGAGTCACCAGCTTGCTCCCTGCATGGGTCCGTGCTGCCCTCTTGCGCATTAAAGCGGCTCTGGTGGCTGCACAAATCCTGCGTCTGCCCTGGGCACTGGTAACGGATGGGGCAATGTTCCTAAAAATTTCCTTAACTTAACCCAAAGCCACTAGAACATTCACGGGCAAGCTGATCCCTGGCACATGTCACCCCAACCCCATGAAAAATTTCCAAAATACTCATATGCCTTTGCCATTGGACAGAGCGGAGAGGGAAAAAATTGAAAAAAAATTTCCACCTCCACTCCAGCACCAAATAACAGCTCCTCTATTGGCTGTGTTCCCGAGGGGAAAAAGGGAGAGGTGTAATTGTGGAAAGCCCCCAGGAGATAACTCATGATGTACCAGGGGGCCGACAGTATTAATCAGAGATAGAGGTAGAGTGTCCCTACCACCATCAGCAGCACACAAAACAGCCTGACCAAACCCCCCAGCTCAGCTCTCACATACAAAATCAAGGTGATCAGTAGCACATAAGGCAGCAGATCCTGCCATTTGGTCAGCAGCCTAAAAAGCCCCCGAACTCAGCACCTGAATGAGCCACCACTACATTGTAATGCAGAGCTTATCACACACTCTGTTCTTATCACGCTGGGCACCAAAAAGGACTGTTGTGGTTTAGCCCTGTCGGGCAATTAAGAATCACCTCGCTCTAGCACTCCACCCCCCCTACTCCCAGTGAGGAAGGGTCAGAGGAAAAAAAGGGAGGCTCATAGAAGTTGAGATAAGGACAATTTTATTATATAAATGAAACTTAAGGAGTTACAATAATATTGCTAAGAAGTAATTAAAAGAACAGAAAAATAGAACAAATTATACAGGATCTCACCACCCATGGGCAGACACAGCCAGGTTCCAGGACAGCAAGCAAAACTGAATCCAAAGCCCAGAGAAGAAAACCTCCCTCCCTGAGCCTGGGGTTTGAGAGCAGGGGGAAAGAAAACCTTCAACGGCCCCTTCCCAGAGCAATCTGCCTGACAACAGGCACTGACTGTCTGCTAATCACCCGACATGAGGTCCAAAGACTACATTGCCACGAGTGAAAAAGAACCCCACCTCACACCTTCTGGGTCCAGCCTCTGCAAGCTTCCCTGGGCCCTCTCCCAGCGCTGCTGGTACGGGAGGTACAGTGACCACTCAGTTTGATGTATTATGGAATGAAACAAAATCTTATAGGCTGCCCTAGGAGAGCAGCTCATCGCTGCCTGGAACCAGGACAGCATGCAGAAGGGTGCTGCACAAATCAGGGGAAAAAAATTTAAATTATTATATTAGGGTGGCAAAGGTAACCTTTACAGGACTCCCACATAGATATCCATATGTTGAATAGTCACTGGTTGACAACTTCTGTTCACAACCAGTAATCACACAGCTGTGGTGTACATTGGTAAATACAATTTTTGCCATTAGTCATACAAGATCACAGGCTTGGCATGGATCTGACAGTGGAGGGACTCAGGAATCTCTGTGCTGAGCTGCTTTTAGTGACTGTGCAGTGACTACTGCCTGACCTGTTGTAGCCTCTGGGGATGCCGCATGGGAAAGGTCTGACATATCTAGGTAGTCACTGTGTGATGTACAACAGCCCTTTATGTTCACAGGAGCTACAGAAGGCTTTTGGGGAATGCTCAGCGAGCAGAAGCAGAAGCATGCCAAAACAACATGTAAAAATAGCCCTAGATGGACCCCAAGACCAAGGAGGAAGAGACCCCGACCACCATGTCACTTACCTCCTGAAGACTGCAGGATGTTCAGGACTCATCATAGACCTTCCTCTCTCCATACATATCCAGCTGCTTGAAGACAACTGGACCTGTTTGCTGTGTAAGGTCTGTAGGGATGCTGGAGGAGTGACCACAGCTCAAGGAAAAAGGAGTAGAATTTACTCAGTTGGGTTTTTTTAAACAGTTTTAAGCATATTATTGATGAGGCTTTTCCCTATTACCTTGAACTAGGAATGTTAATGGTATTGGAATTGACTAAGGGTAACAGTTTGCTGTGATTTAGTTAGATTGTTATGATTTTGATTAGTCTAACAATTATTTGCTTCATACACATTGTTTCCCTTATACCCCTAATAAGATTTCAAGCATAACAACAGATGAGATACAATACACTTTTCCACATACTTCAAAGAGGAAATAATAACAATAGATAGATAAAAGACCTTTTAGAGGCAAGCACAGTATTTTATATATTAAAACCACAATCAAGAATGCAATTGACTTTGAACCAGGACAGATCAGTGTTCCTAGACCATAACTAAGCTATCTCAAAAGATTCCTCTTCTTTGGTAACTGTGTTAGGCTTAAGATGTGAGTTGAAGATATTGTAGACTGGGATCAAATCACAGGTAAGATTTAGTCTAACTGGCTATTTCTCTAATGCTGTCCCTCTCTATGTATGCATATGTATCTATACCTTTATACATCTCTGTCTATCACGGCCGCAGTGCCAGATTCTGGATCCAGCCTGAGGCCTAGCTGTGGCTGGAAACTGCAGAAATGAGTGAGGGAGGTGTAAGGGGTTACTCATCTGTCACACAGCCCAGGAGGCAATCAGAGAGAAAAGAACCCAATCTCTTCCCAGCAGAGGAGAGGGTGAATTTAAAAGTTGTATTTTTAACCATTTGGTCAGATCATGGCACTTCTTTTGTGCAAAGTGGAAGTGACATTTTCTCTGTAATAATCAAATCCATTCTACCTGTTACATCCAAAAGGGGCTGGAGTCCACTTTTCAGCAATTTAGAATACTTACTCAAAACTGTTCTGATGTTGCTCTACATACTGACCAACAGAGTATATAAGAACAAAAGCCATCAATGAAAAATCAGCACAAGTAGAAGCCCTGTGAACTTGCCTCCTTGCTCATTTACCCTTCCCAGTTTCCCCAGGTAGGATCCTGCACAGATGACTGCAGGCTTTTTGTTAGAACCTTGCAAGTCAGATTTGCCCTACAGCCTGCTGTTTGAACCACCCAGGACCACAAACTTAAACAACTGATTTAGTACTTGTGTTTTTCACTGACGCCTTTGACTCTAGATCACAGTTCCCTGCTTGGTGACTCATAGCAAGTCCTCTAAAGAGCTAAATTGGTTTTGTTGTGGTTTTCAGTTAGGCAATTTTTGTTGCCAGTAAGATCTTTGAAGATCATCTGGAGAGAAAGCTAGCAGAGACACTCTTGTGTTATTGCCAGCTGCAAAATAGGGCTTGAAAATGACCCCTTTGGAAAAGTAATGGTGCCCTTCAGAGATTAAAGAGTCAATCTATTCCATATGGTTGCTGTCCTAGATCAGACCTTTAACAGGTCTCTGATGGCAGAAGAGCTTTTCATGGCACAAAGCTGCAGAAGTGGTAAGAGGAACTCTCAGCGCCTAGCAGAAGTTTGGGATCCTTTTGAGCAGAGACGGGAGGTCCTGACACCTGGTAAGTAAAATAAGCACAACCCTGTCACTCGTCCCAACCCTGCCTGAGTAGAGCTGTGTGTATTTCAGCATTCTTCCTCTACAAATTCCTTTCAAGTGTACTCAGTATTCAGTAAGAGACTATGCACATCTGCTGTTCCAAGAAGCAAGTTTAATTGCTGATGGGATTTTTTCCCACTAGCATTTCAACCCATCTGCATGTTGCGATTACTGAAGCCTAATTTTGTTTTTGTCTACTTCAACCTTTTCAAGTGATATTCATTAATCCCATCTATGGCATCTCTAACATGTGGGAAATCTGCCTAGAGTAATTACAAAGTATTTCCTCTGCACTTAGTTCTCATATAAGAGCATGGGAAGATAATGAAGGCTGATTGTAGTGTCACCATTCCATTGAGGAAATGAATGATGCTGTTCAAATAACAGCTGGCTTGTTACATAAAAGAAATGGCAGATCAGAATAATAAAGGCAAACTCCCCTTTAACAGATCATTCTAATTTAAAAGTCTCAAATAATTACAAGGAATCCTGGAAATAAAGAAAATGGTACAAAAAAGGCCCTTAAGTTTGTGCTCTGTGTGGTTGTATGCATACACATATATATATTTGCATACTTTTACATACATGCCTCCAAACACACATTATTTTTCTTTTTATTATTTTTGCATGAGATAGATACATATATATACTTATATAGGTATGTATCGCAGTGAGAAACAAGAAAGATCACCAAGAACAGTATTTTTTAATCTGGAATATCCATCCCGGAAAACAGAATACAATTTAGGGAAATTTCTTCTTATTGTCAACTAACTTCTAGAAGGCATTTAGTAATATGTATTATCATTGAATTTAAGGTACAATGGAAATTTCACCATACAATAATAAGACCCCACCTGGAGTACTGTGTCCGGCTCTGGGGTCCTCAACATAAGAAGGATATAAACCAGTTGGAACGAGTCCAGGGAAGGCCATGAAGATGCTCAGAGGGCTGGAGCACCTCTGCTATGGGGACAGGCTGAGAGAGTTGGGCTTGTTCAGCCTGGAGAAGAGAAGGCTCCAGGGAGACCTTATTGCACCTTCCAGTACCTGAAGGGGCTACAAGGAAGCTGGGCGGGAGTTTTTACAAGGGCCTGTAGTGACAGGACAAGGGGTAATGGGCTGAAATTGTAAAAGTGGGGAGGTTTAGATTGGATATCAGGAAGAGGTTCTTCCCGGAGAGGCTGGTGAAACACTGAAACAGGTTGCCCAGAGAAGCTGTGGATGCCCCATCCCTGGAAGTGTTCAAGGCCAGGCTGGATG
>NW_010255990.1:73160-84064 GCF_000690775.1 Eurypyga helias
ATGTGCTTTAAGGTCCCTTCCAACCCAAACCATTCTATGATTCAATGATCTTTAAAGTCACTTCCAATCCAAAACATACTATGATTCTATGAATAATAATTTATACTACAGTACATTTACAGAAAATCTTATGAGGCCTTTGGTATTCTGCATAAATATATGAAAAAAGAGGTTTTTCTATTTTGTATATTTTTAATATTATTGTATATATATATAAACATATATATACATGTAATAGAAAATCTCAGTTGCTAAATGGTCCATTTAGAAGTGCGCACTGCTTAACAGATTAAAATTGCAGTGCTCAGCTTGTACTCTGAGAAGCTGAAGGGATGATTTCACTCTGTCCTTCTGTCCAAGGGTGTGTTCCTAGATATTTCTTCAGACAGCCTAAACCCTAGAGCTTGACTCCTTTAATTATGAAGGGGTAACATCATACGGCATTATCAGACTGCAATACCTAATTGCTACATGAATTTGAAATAAAAACAGGGTAATAATAACCCAAATGCAATGTCTTTCAGGTCTGATTAGTTCCTTGAATGATCTAAGGAAAACGTCATTCAGTGCAAGGTATGATGTCAAACATGCAGAAGATGTTAAATTAAAACTAATAACAGAATTAGGGTAAAATGTAGCACTAGGATGAAGCCTTTGAGAACAGACTTTCTCAGCAGCACCAGCTACATTTCTAACCCAGATATAGGAGACTTTTGAAAAATTCTTCATATACTCTCATTTTACATTTTCAAGGTGGAGCAACTGACATAAATTTGACTCCTGGGATCCTCAGAGGAAATGGACTCCAATAAAAGAATCACAGAATAAGACAGGCTTATAGTCCAGCCTCCCATTCCAAACAGTGTCTGGTGGGATAAAGTCCAAGCATGGAGACCACACAACCTGTCTGTGCAATGTGTTCCATTGCTTGACTGTCCTAATAAAAAAAGATATGTTTTGTATTTATGCATTAATGGGTAACATAAGCTAAAATCAATGTTTAGGGTTTTAACAGAGAAACACAAGTAGAACATAAAATCCTGTAAGAGAGGGCAATAAAACAGTTTAAATTAAGTGTATACAAAGTCTTCATGAAAGGCTAGCTTCAGGAAATGGTGGAACGAAAATGTAACTTGTTTCAATTAGATTTTTATTATTATTCATAAATGAAGAAATAGGGGTCTATATTGCCATAGCAACAAAATACCACATGTCATTTCTATATAAATTTGAAAATGTAGTTTTCTCACATAAAATTAAAACCAGAGCCCAGGAGCACAAAGAACATTAAAGTAATGTGCTTATAACAGGAAACTGATTTGGAGACTAACCCGATTCTGACCAATCGAGTTAGTCTCCAAATTAAAAGATTGTTGAAAGGGATATTTAACACCAAAGTTGATTTTTGAGAAGTATTCTTTTACTCCAGGACTGAAAATTATCTTGGAGCCCTATTTTTCTCCACGAACCACACGTATCTTTGTAGAAATAACACATTACTCGATAGTTCAGGACATAACTCCTTTTAAAAAAGAATGGTAGCATAGACAGAGGTGTAAGATATGTTGCACGTGTGAACTGATGCTTCCTCTTGAACATGTAGCTTCTAAAGAGGTTGTTAATCCTAGATTTAGCAATTTAGTGAAAATTGTTTTATACAGAAGAGAGGTATCTGCATGAATTTAGAACTGGATTCAGCAATCCTGATTTGCTAACCTCTGCACATGCTGTAAATCCTCTGACCTCAATGCCTCTCATTGTCCAACTCAGACTGGCTGCAAATTTAAGGCAGTAGAAGTTGGAGCCAAAATCAGAGGGAAAGTAATCGGCAGTGTTTTAGCTGGTGGACAGCATTTGCATTTAGCGTTTCAGTAACACATTTGAACTCAGATATCAGATGAAACAGAGTTCTTAATAGTAACCCAAAATGTCTTTTTATTAGCAGGAGACTTATTGCAGCTGTCATGAACGTATCAAAGCAAGGAGACTGAATAAGAATCTCTTCTACCACTTACTCTTTTAAAGTCTGGGTCTTAAACTCTACTGCCTGTGTTAGAAATCCCAACAGGCTTGAAGAATGTTGGGGCTTTCAGGAAGGGATAAAAGAAAGCAATTTTAATTCAAAATATTGCACCCAACACACTCTTATGTCAGTGGAAGTTTTCCAGGTTTAAGTGTGGCATCAATGTGTACAAAAGCAGTATGCTGACTCGTTCTGAGTGAATTTTCCCAGATGACTGTGACTGTCATCTGATCTACATTTTTAATTTTCAGTAACTAGGATAGACTGCTTATTCTTTTCTCTGCTGATTTGACAAGGGCAGAAAGAAGTTTTCCAGGTTTAAGTGTGGCATCAATGTGTACAAAAGCAGCATGCTGACTCGTTGTTCTGAGTGAATTTTCCCAGATGACTGTGACTGTCATCTGATCTACATTTTTAATTTTCAGTAACTAGGATAGACTGCTTATTCTTTTCTCTGCTGATTTGACAAGGGCAGAAATTGTACATTATATATGAATATCATATTAAAAATTCCCAATTTAGTTCTTAGTGAATAATTATATCAAGATCAAGAGAATTAAGGAAATAGATGTGATACATTTTATTTCTTGATAAATGTTCAAGTTTTTAACAATAAAAAGACATTTCATTGTTATTTCAGCTCTAGCAATTAAAAGTTCTCCAAAATTTCGCCGTTCATCCTTGCCATATTTTCCCAGTTCTCCATATTTTCTCCACTTTTCAGGACCTAATGGTGAGCTTAGCATATAAAAGTACAATATTTAGATAGTAATCAATGCCTTAGATAATAATCAATGCCAAGTGGCCTGAAACTGAATGTAGCTGTCAATTTTGCCTAATGAAATTGCCTGCTGCTGTTGTGTCAGCAGAATGTTCCTGTAAGTTAAGGAGCAGCCCCTGGTTGCATGGTATTTCTAACTGACCAAGGAAATAAGGCTACCAAAACATCCCCTGTTTCAGCTGCTAGGAAACCACTGAGGGATGTCTGGCTGTCAGGAGAAAAGAAATTCATGCTATGTGCATTGCTACATTGGTAATTGCTACCGTTTCTTCACAGACGCAACAAGCATGGAGAAGATGGGGTAGGGAGAGAAAAGAACAGAGGAGAAGCTCTTCTTTGAAATGCTTTCATTTAAATTAGACTCTTCCCAGCCTATAGCTGTATCATAGTCTAGATCTGAAGGATGCAGTTGCAATGTAATTCTACCACTGGACAAAGACATTTGAAACTTTCAGTAAAATTTTCAAAGAACCTAGAGGTCCCTTCCAACCCCTATCATTCTGTGAATCTGTGTGTAAAGAGGAATTAAGCACACACAGCTAAAGTAAAGCAGAAATAAGGTGTTTAATTTTTTTTAGGTCAAATAAATGTATTTATTAAACTGAAAACATAAAAACATGTTTGGTTTATGTACCAAAACAATGAAAATGAGAACCAAAATCCAAAGCTCAGTTTTTCACTTTCTTCAAAAGACAACATGACTTTTAACTTTTAATTTCCCTATATATTTCTAGTCCTGCCTTTGGTTATTTCCTTCTCTGTTTGCCTTATTCTGAGCACCTTTTTGCCTAATACACATATACATCCTCAGCATAAATCATAGACAGTCTTGACACAGCAAGTACAAGCCAGGTCTGTCCCTGTCAGCATTAAGTACTGCAGGCAAAATGGCCAAGGTCCAGTGTGAGCAATCTGGCTTCTGGAATCCCAAGTCCTTCTCAGTAACACAATTTTCACATGGGGATGAGCAAACTCAGGGTAGCCTGAAACCTGTCACAGCACTCTGCCTGCAGCAACAGCCATCAGTTAATTTAAATCACTGCAGAAAGAAATTCCAGACACTAAGTCCTTTACATACAAAGTATCCCTTACACCCTGTACTTTTTCTCAGAAGAGCAAGCAATGTGTGCTGCTAAAGTATTTGCATGACTCAGTGTGAGCACCTACCCTAAGGACACAATCTGCAGTCACAGACTTCAGAAAGACAAAGGCCAAGTTTATGACTCTTGAGAAAAAAAGGAGATGCTGTGCTGGATTCAGTCAGGAAAGAGTTAACTCCTTCTACCGTGGCTGCTAGGAAGCTGTGTTCCTGGATGCAGAGAGCAGCACTGATAAGTTCTTAGCTGGCACTGGGGAATGCCTGCACCAGATTCAAGGTCTTTCTCCGCTTCTGATCCTGCAGTTGTGTTCCCAGCTCTCGCGGTCTCGCTACAGGCAGTGCTGGGACACACAGTTCAGGCACCTGATCCAAACTGACCAAGGGAGTATTTCATTCCATAGTACGTCATGCTCGGGGCAGAGGCGAGGCGGGGGTCCGGGAGCCATTACTCTCTCCCTTACTCTCTCTGGTTCACTCCCGTACACTTGCTGACACTCTCCCTGACTCCTGCGTTAGCTGCTCTTCTAACTCCTGTGCTGGCTCGTTCATGAGGGAGTTGGTGGGTTTGTTTAGTTTTCCCAGTTTTGCTGTCACTGATAAGGTTCGCTTGGAATCTGTTGCAACAACTCTTGCGCTGTGATTGCTCTCAGGATGCAATCACTTTCAGGCTGCAGCTCATGGGCTCTCTGGGTCTGACTCTCACTACTCAGCACCTGATTGTGCGCTGATTAGTGGGTGGTGAGCGACTGTATCCTAGTTGTATCATATTGTATCATATGTCTTATTTTCTATTATTTTAATTATTTAGTAGTAGTAGTATTTGTATTATTCATTTAGATTCAATTAGTGAATAGTTCTTATCTCAATTTTATGAGCTTCCTTGTCTTTTTCCTCCAATCCTTCCCCTCCACTGGAGGAGGGGAAGAGAAATTTGTGAGAGCAACTTCGTGGTATTTTGCTAGCTGGAGTTAAACCACAACAGATGTTCTTGTGCTTACTTTTTTATATTAGCTGGTTTAAATGGCACATGCTCAGATCCAGCTCTGCGGTGCACATCTCTTCACCCAACATAGGAAGCCCAGTCACAAATCTGGGGGAGGAATCCAGCCCCTGAAACACTGATGTAGCTGTATTTGTTTCTGCAGCTAGAGATTAACTAAATCTTCTACACAGTAGCTGAATCCTATAGCACTGATGACAAGACTACTCAGGCACTGACATTCTGCCTTTAACCTTTGAATTGGTCGCCAGCAGCTGTAATGTTGGTTTTTACTGAAACATTAAAGTATCTGACCCACTAAGGGAAAAAAGAGATCTTATCATGGAAACTTCAGATTTCATTTGATCTCTTCAGCAGATAAGATTTGAATGTGATAAGGCCAAAAAGGTGAACGAGAAAATATGAACTTCAGGAATCAATATAGCAATACTAAACCATCTCTTAAATACAGATACACCTAGCCTGAAATGCAGTCAGCCTGTCTTACAAATATCGCATGCCCCTCTACCATTTCTAACAAAACAACCTTCCAAAAATAAAAGCCTAATTTTCCTATAAAGTTAATGAAGACTGGGAGATAACTTGAAAGAAGTCCAAAGGGATAACCCATAACCCTGAATTTTAACCCCTAAGATAGATGACCAGATCTCCTTCTGGAGGATACCCCTGTCCATCATGGAGTGTCCCAGTGCTTAACACAGGAACACCAGATTCTTGCCTGGCATTTTTGTAACATGGGCCACTATATTTTAAGGAGAGGCTTAGGAATACTGACTGTGTGGCAAGAAGGGACTTTCTGAATTCCTGTTATTGTAAGCAATCACACTACATGATTCTCTTCAAAAATATCAACTCCATCTTCCAACCAGTCCGAATTGGAACGTCCTCTACCAGATCCATTGTAGAACCTACTTCTCTCATAATTTTCTTCTAAAAAACAAAGAAAATGTAGATATGTAAGTGGATCACAAAGCAAAGTGTAGGAAGGAATAGTAGTGGAAATTAAGAAAAGACAAGCTCTGTTCCTTCTATACCTCTTTATTTTTTGTTTCCTTCTAGTCGTACTGAAGATTACTCTGTATATTTGCTGTTTTATTTGGCACTCTCACTGTAGTGTTCAATGAAATGTTAGTCCAAAACCAAGTGGCAACACAACCGTTTAGTGCAGGATAACTAAAAGATGAATCTCTACAGAATTAACAGAAAATGTCTAAAATGCCCATAAAGGACACACTCAGATGGAAAAGCTATATTGGGTTATGGCAATTCCCTGGTTATATGCATGTAGTGTATGTGAGGTTCTGGGAAGTAATAATGAAGGAACAACATTAAAGCAGTAGGACTTATCTTTAAAAATTGAAATGGTTAGTTTGAGAAAATTATAAATTAAACTTAAGAATAATTTAGTTGATATTCTTTTTCCATTGACTAATTCTGTTTTCCATTCTGAGGCAAAGACCATTAATAGTTTTCAAACTGGTAACTTCCAAGCCTGATTTTTTTACGCAGCCCTATTCTCAACCTGAAATGTAAATACTAGATGGTTTCCTCAATCAAAAAAAAGGATTGTAAATGTCAAACTAAGGTTGACTGTGTGTAATTCAGATGACTGGATTCAAATTGAGGAATTCAACCGCTAAGCCCCTTTTAGAAACCAAATATCATGCTAACAACTACCCAGTCTACAATGAACTACTTCATATTTCTGCTGTGTACACACAGTACAATAGTGTATACAAAAACCCCATCCAAATGTACAGCTTAACCTCAGAATCTGACCAGTTTATCCTACTGACCTGCATTCCTTGGAAAAGGTCTTGATTTGTGAAGGGGGAGCAGAGGATTTGCATCTCTCCCTATGCATGTATTCCTCTCACATGATAAGTGGACATATGCAAGATGTGCAGTTACTCGTTTCCCTCTTCAGTCTGGGCTGAGAAGTGCAGGTGTTAGCTGAACACTGAAGAACATGAACTTGTCTCTGAATTTACTATATTCATATGGGAAACTACATGGTGGCATAATGGATGTTGGGGACAGGAAAAACTCAGTGCTCTGTTGATACAGCTCTGAAATATTTAGAATAGAATAGAATAGAATAGAATACAATACAATACAACACAATACAATACAATACAATACAATACAATACAATACGACTAATTTCAGTTACAAGGAACCTACAACAATCACTTAGTCCAACTGCCTGACCAGTTCAGGGCTGACCAAAAGTTAAAGCATTTTGTTTAGGGGATTGTCCAAATGCCTCTTAAACACTGACAGACTTAGGGCATCAACCACCTCTCTAGGAAGTCTGTTCCAGTGTTTGATCTTGGTAAAGAAATATTTCATCATGTCAAGTCTGAACCTCCCCTGATGTAGCTGTTAACAATTCCCATGGTTAATGTCATGGCTAATTTTCTTTGCAATTTCAAAGGCAGAATATCTTTTGCTATACTTCATCTAGGGGTTTTTTGCATGGCATTTCTGAGCTTCCTACATGTCTGCATAGCTACTCTTCATACACTTGCATACAAAAACACCTACAGGGTACCAAATATATACTTAGATCTTTGAGTGGATTATGCAATTTTAACATGTGTAGGCTATATAAAAACAAAGGGTTTTAACAGAATGATAACTTAAATAGAAAAGAAAATAATAGGCAGAGAGAGTTCTATAGAGTTAACAGACTGTTCGTAGTAGTTATTTTCTTTTTACTTTGAAATTAAAAAAAAAAGGATTAAATGCAATTTTGAAATAAGATGTCCTTCCAAGCAAATAATGAGCAATCCTTTTGGACGGTGCTTGACAATGATTTTCTGTTTTCTCCACTTGCTTTTTTTAGCATTTGAAATTTGCTAGTCAAAGTAGCACTTTAAGGAATTTCTCACAAAAAGCAACAGAAATTAAAAAATGAGAATGTAATTAAGGGGTGCATAAATATCAAGTAGAAAGAGGGAAAAAATTATATTTTCCTTCACCCATTGATTATGTCATCAAAGATAATTTCTGTTTACTTTCTTTCCTTGTGTGAAAGATTAGAAAATGGAGCTTCTTGCCTGTGTCTAATATATTTCACATATGAGCCATTACTGTGATGTTTCTATCAAGATTCAGAATTATTTGAAGGAAGCTAATTTTTTTTCTGATGCATAAGAATTCCTCCAGAGAGGTGTGATTAGATTGCTGAGGGTCAGTGATTGCTCCCTTTATCCAGGTATTTGGAAGATTAAACAATTCAAAACACAGACATACTTACACTATGTTTGCAGCATAACCAGTTAGGCCGAGATTTACCAAAATTTATTTTAAACAGCTTTGTATCCTGTTATGTATTTAACAGAGTTAAATGTGCTTACACCATACAACAAGGTTACCAGATCTATGTCTGAGAATCTCAGTGTATGTCAAACCTCATTGATCTTCGACCCAGTGTTCAAAGTCAGCTTTACAAAATCATTTTGTTCAAACTGCTGCTTGACAATACAGTCTAAACATTTTCCTTAAAAAGTTACATTAGATACCCATTCAGAAAGTCTTGCAGAGTCTTGGCAATGGAAGTTCCACAGGAGGAATGGTTTCTAAGTAGTAGGATAAGTATTCATGTCTTAACCCCTGCAGAATGAGACAACAATATATTTTGGATGACTTGTGCAAGTCAGATCTAAAATAAATCATGGCAACCAAAAAATTCTGTGATGTGAGCAATGCTGGAGAAGTCAAGTAGTAGGAGAAGCATTAATGTCTTACCCCCTGCAGAATGAGACAGCAATATATTTTGGATGACTCGTGCAAGTCTGATCTAAAATAAATCAGGCAACCAAAAATTTTTGTGATGTGAGCAATGCTGGAGAAGTACTGGATATGGATTTTTATTGGGTGCTTTTCTTCTTTTTTTGTAGTTACTGTTTCTTTTGGAAAAAATTAATTTGATTTTTAAGTGGTGGAGTGCATTTTCTTGAAACTCTGTATAAGGTTGTTAAAGAATCTATGCTTCTGTATCCCTGAAACACTAGCTATGCAATTATCTCAATGCACATTGTTGTAATCAGATGCCTTCAAAATCAACTTCATGTTTCAGCAGAAACTGAATAAAAATGACACTTTCACTGATTTCTACAATTTATTCCATACTAGTAGCAAACACAAAGAAATCAAGAAAGTTTGCTTGATGCAAAGATGCAGATAGAAAGTCAACATGCTAAATCAATCAAAAATGAGATAATGCATGCCAGTATGTAGCTGAACACAGAAGTTTTACTTTGTAACAGTATCTGACAACATAATCACACTGACACCACTTCAAGGTCTGGATGTTTCTGGTCATTGGCTCTAGGTTCATTTTCACTCCAAAATGGCTAATAATCTGATCCTATTTGTGCTTTGGTCTAAGAAAATCTGCTCACCCCCTCAACACTCCAAAACTTAAAAACATATTCTTCAGATTCTTCTTTCTCTTCATTATCTCAGCAAATTTCATAAGACTTCGTATCAAAGTTACTGCCTTCAGACTACCAGATTGCTTTTCCATCCCAGAAAGTCATCTCATCCTCAGCTAAAAATCTTATTAAACATAATGAAGTACAATCCCTTTCTGAAGTACAGAGACTTTTTTCACAAAAAAAAACCCCATACCTCACAGTGTTGTGCCAAATAATGCATGTAACTGTTACTTTGCAATTTCCTTTTTCTTCCAATCACAGAAGAATTTATATCAGAAGAAACCCATGAAAACCATTTGGTGCAAAAATGGAGACAGCTCCAGACTTGGCAATGGCACGTGCCAAGCAGAGAGGAATAATCTTTGACCTACTGTTTATGCTCTTGCTAGCATAGCCCAGCATGATTAGCCTTCATTGCCATAACAACATGGTGCTAACTCATGTTTGTTTTGGTGTCCACGAGGACCTCAGGTCCTTCTCGGCAAAGCTGTGGCCTAACCAGTCTGTTCCCATCCTGTATTGTTGCGTGACGTTGTTCTGTTCCAGGTCCAGAACTTTGCATCCATTTTTATTGAACTTCACGAGGTTCTTGTCAGCACATTCCTCCAGCTTCTCCAGGTTCCTACAAATGGCAGATGTTCTCATCAGCCATTCATCCCAATTTTGTGTCACCCGTTAATTTGTCAAGAGTGCATTGTTTCCCATAGTCCAGATTGGTAATGAAGACATTAAGGGGTATTATGACCAATATAAACCCCCAAAAAATAGTGTATTTCACTTTGAACCATTGACTGGTGATTTTTTGAGCCCAATGGTCTAGTTAGTTTTTCAAACAACTGGAAGACTAGCCCATTCACCCCACAGTCTATAATGTGGTTGCAAGGATGTTATGGGACACCATTCCAAACGTCTTGCATAGCTAAGGTAAATGATTGGTTCTGCTCTTTCCTTGTCCCCACATACAATTATTTTTTTACAGAAAGTAACCAGGCTGGTCAGACATCATTTATACTAGGAAAAACCATGTCAGATGCTCCCAGTCACCTTCATGTTCTTCATTTTCTTGGAAATAGCTTCCATGAAGACTGTCCTCGTAACTGTTACAGGAATTGAGGTGTTTGACCTTCTGTAGCTACCTGTATCTTCTTCCCTATTCTCTTCCTGAATGTGGATAGTGTTCAGAAAGTTCCCAATTGCCAAACCCTTTGAAAAACATTACAGATGGGCCTCAGTAGTATTGACAACACCTGGGATTCATTGGGTTCAGTTCCACTGGCTTGTCTATTTTCAGTTTGATCTAGTTCATTCCTCGTCAGCTGCAGGTAGCACTTCTGTCTGCTCATTGTGCTACCAGGCTGAGATCTGAGATTGACTGTAAGACTTAGTTGCCAGAACAGATAGACACAAATAGGACATTGAGTACCTCCACCTTTTCCATGTCATTCATCATCAACCCTCACACCCCATTCAGTAACAGACCTCAGTTTCCATTATTTTTTCTTTTTGCTACCAAGGTATCAGTAGGATCTTTCTAGCTGTGCTTCACCTCCCTCACT
>NW_010255990.1:84279-87655 GCF_000690775.1 Eurypyga helias
CCCCCCCCCCCCCCCCTCCCATAACTAGCAGTTTCCTGAACAAGATTTCTTGCAGTGACAGTCATTATTCTGATATCTGCTTTCCTCAGGTTCTTCAGCTCAATCATCTCATGGTCACTGCAGCAAAGGTTACCACTGGCTATTGCATCCCTGCAAGCCCTTTCCTGTTCACAAGCAACTGATCCAGCAGAGCACCTCTCTGTCACTCCATCCAGCACCCCTGTCATAAAATTATCTGTAGAGCTCACACAACTTGTTTCTAGCACTCATCCCTCTCTCCGACCCCAGGTAGTTCAGATGGAATAGGGTTCTAAAACTTCATTCACCTCTGGTTTTTCTAATTCAAACACATCTGAAGTCGCCTTTAGCCATTTTTATGCAACATGGAATATCAGATTTTCTCACTGAATCCTTTAGCTTGCATGTTTATGGGCAATGTCAGTATGGGAGGTATAGTGTAGCTCAATCAAAAATTACATTTCATGCAGTAATTCTTGGAAGTGGAAGTCCGCATTACATGGTGTTAATGAAAAATCAAATGAGGTGAGTAGAATGATTCCTCGCAGCCTTAAAAGTCAGTTACTTAGAGGACATGGAGAAATTATTTAGTTAAAATAAGAATAATTTTGGCCTCCCAGCATTATTCAAGTCAAAATCAAGTGAAATCAAAAAAACATTATTTCTTTTCTTTAATAACAGCACTGCTTTATTCTTGCCAAAATCTGAATAAAAGCTATTAATCGTTTATGAAAAATATTGGGTTTGTCTTGCATATTTCTGGTGCAAATGAAGGCAGTCAGAAACCTGAGAAAAAGACTTTCAAGTGTTTTCACACAATCCTCTGCATTGTTGATTAGTTGTCCTAATTTAGTTATAGATTTAAAAGGAGCAAGAGGTAAAGGAATGTAGTTATACTAGCATTATCCAACATGACACTCTCCCAGTTATACCAGGTGGCTACAGCAGTGTGGTGATACAGACCCCACAGCAAGACACCAACTTATCTGTACTGCCAATTGGCATCAACAAGCATTTTATTGTTTCAATATTTGGCATTTTGACTCACGCTGTTAACTTATTTCTCACACAGAATTTTGCATCTTTGATCAAAGTATAAAGGCTATCTTTATTTCCATTTCTTCTTGATTGTGTGCTTTCATGATCGTTCTTTCTCCTTTCTGAAAAGAATCTTACTGTACAGTAGATTATCTCCTTGCTAAATTTATGGGCTTTGGTCATAGTCTTTGCGAAAGTGAAATTTCATCTCGACTGCAGCATCCCTCATCTACCAACATAATCAGAGATCTGCTGCTTTAATGTTCTGTTGATACTGGAAAATGAGAACAATGACCTCTGTGTTAATTAGTCAGCCCAGAGAAGCTACTAAGATGGAAAGTGTAGAACTTAGCAGGGCACTAGGTTACATTTTCTAGGCATATCTTATGTTAATTATGGGCTCATATTCTAGACATATCTTATGTTAATTATGGGCTCAAATAAATGTACATCCTAGTAGCCTTCTAACTACTTGATTTTAGTTGGGGCAGGCATATATTTCCTCTCTCTCTCTTTTTTTTTAATTCAAGTGAACTAGAGCTTTAGAAACTGATCAGTGGATCCTGTATATGGTGCTGAGTGATTCACTGTGCTATTTTCTTCTTTCTTGAGATACTCTTGTGACACATTCCTGTTTTCTTTTTTGATAATACAAAGAGTTAAGCCATTATCCATGTCATTACAATAAAAAACCTTCTCATAAACATGCAAATTGGATCTTTTCAACATGCAAATTTTTCCTTTTTAGATGCCTCAACAGTGTATCTACCTGAACTATAACAATAAAATTTCTTATGTTAAGGCTCATATTCTAGACATATCTTATGTTAATTATGGGCTCAAATAAATGTACATCCTAGTAGCCTTCTAACTACTTGATTTTAGTTGGGGCAGGCATATATTTCCTCTCTCTCTCTTTTTTTTTAATTCAAGTGAACTAGAGCTTTAGAAACTGATCAGTGGATCCTGTATATGGTGCTGAGTGATTCACTGTGCTATTTTCTTCTTTCTTGAGATACTCTTGTGACACATTCCTGTTTTCTTTTTTGATAATACAAAGAGTTAAGCCATTATCCATGTCATTACAATAAAAAACCTTCTCATAAACATGCAAATTGGATCTTTTCAACATGCAAATTTTTCCTTTTTAGATGCCTCAACAGTGTATCTACCTGAACTATAACAATAAAATTTCAGCACACTTCTAAATAAGTACAATTGTCAGATTCTCCACTCTCAGCCCTTAGAATGAAAATGTTCAGATTGTAAATGCTATTCTTGGCCAAGTCACGGGTTCCTTAAGCCCCTTCAGAGGTGACCATTTTGCTCTGAGAATATATTATCTTCAAGTTATTACTTGAAAAGTTATTTGGCAGTGAAGATAACAGAGATTGCCAGGTAGGACTGGTGCTGTCAGCCTGAAAACAGTCACGCTGCCAGTACTGCACAGACACAGGCTTGAAACTGTATGTGTTTCCATTGCAACAGGACCTGTCAATCTGTCACATGTCACCTGCTCTGATTAAAGATTTTGGGAACGTGTGTCTGCAAATACAGCAAAGGTTCCCTAGAAGGTAATGGTGCAAAAATAAAAACCTGAATGATGTGTCCATCACAGAATAGTCAAGGGCAAAAAATGTAGCTGAAAAGCTTGTTTATCTGCCTGTTTTCATTAGTCATTTGCAGATGGGTTTTTGTTGAGAGTTGCCCAAAAGGTTTCTTTTCACTCCCTATTTCCTCAAATAATGTATATAATACATTTCACCAATACAGACACTTCAGATCCTTCATCTGCCACCTTTATTCAGGAAAATTTTCTTAGCTGGAAAAGTTGAAGAACCTCTTCATGTTATTAAAAGGCAGGAAAACATCTTTTCTGTTCTCTTTCTCAGTTTTTTAGAAATCTGTTTGCATTGGGATTACATTTTGTGTCCTCTCCGAAAGAGGTGTTCTACCCATAGTTTTGGGGAGGGCCCTTCAGTGAAAATAATCCCTAGGAACTTTGGCTCTAAATCACAGAGCTCTGTGGATGACTTGCAACAAAAAGTGGGAAGATCAAAGGAGGATTAGAGGCTGGCTGTGAAGAACATAAGAAAGAGTAATAAAAGGAAAAGCACTAGTCTTAACTTAGTTATGTTCCCACAGTGAAAATAATAAAGGGGAAAAGAACCTTAATCTTATTCAAATGATTCATTTCCTAATAGAAGGGCTCCTTGTATTCCTGTGTTACTACTGTCCTGTTGTCCTATATACCAGATAGGAAGAGAGTCTGGCAGAGCATTTCATGCTCATTGTTGAGTACATTATCATAGAATCATAG
>NW_010255991.1:0-12204 GCF_000690775.1 Eurypyga helias
ACCTGGGGGTCTGCAGGGCTGTTGCCCTCATATCTCACCCTCTCTCCAGCTGCAATTTCTCCTCCTGTTTTTGTTCCGCATTTTAAACACGTTATCCCAGAGGCACTACCACCGTCACTGATGGGCTCGGCCTTGGCCAATGGTGAGTCTGTCATGGAGCCAGCTGGCCTTGGCTCTGTCAGAGATAAGGGAGGCTTCCAGCAGCTTCTCACAGCATCCAGTCCTGTAGCCCCCCTGCCACCAAAACTTTTCCACACAAACCCAATACACCCTAATTAGCTGTGCATTCATGCTCATTAACATTAACTGGTGTACGCAAGAGCAACGAAATAAAGTACCTGTTGAGCAGAGCCTGTGCTCAGCATCCAGAAAGCAGGAGCCTGCATGCTGGGGGATGCGGCAGCACAACGAGCCCTGCGCGAAGCCACCGTCCTGCCCCAGCCAGCCTGTCACCTTGAGAGAGTTACTGACTCCTGCCCCCGTTCCCCTGCACACACCCAGGAGAATAACAGTCCCTCTTTAGGCACTGCAAATCCTTCATGTCCTCCTGAGACAGCCAGGAGATGGATGTGGAGACAGGGAGTATTTATTAGTTCCCTGCTCCACAGGGGAGGAAAGAAAAAAAAAACACCACCACCCCATGCTCTATGTTGTCTGACAAAACATACTGCTGTCTGCCAGAGATTAGTTGAAGAGGGAAATGTGTGCTTTTCAGAGTTCCCCTCGTCGCAAAGGGACGGCAAAACCCAGACAGCAAAGCACCAAACTTTGCAAGAACTGGCTACCAGCGGGCAGGGAACCTGCATCCTGGGGAAATGTCCCACTGGGCAGTGTTAAGGGAGGTAAAACTTATTTCTTAATAAGTTTATTAAGAGCTGGCTGGGCGCCTGTTCCTGTTTTTTAGATTTTTAGAGAGAATCACAGAATGGTTTTGGTTGGACGGGACCTTAGAGACCATCTCTTTCCACCCCCCCCTGCCATGGGCAGGGACACCTTCCACTAGACCAGGTTGCTCCAAGCCTCATCCAGCCTGGCCTTGGACACTTCCAGGGATGGGGCATCCACAGCTGCTCTGGGCAACCTGTTCCAGTGACTCACCACCCTCTCTGGAAAGAATTTTTTCCTAGAGAATCAAAGAAAGATAATGCTGGGAAAGGCCGGGAGGTCAGGGCGCAGGTGCTGCCCCTCCATATCATGGCAGGGCAGCTGGGGCAGGCACAGCACAGACTGTGGCTTTAGGAATTTAAGACTCTTTCTTTGCTCTAATTAATAACCCTTGCTCGGGGTTAGCGGGTATCGCTGTCAACCCCACAGGTATTACGCGAGCCCAGCCAACCATTCAGCACTCACCCTGCAGCCTGATCCTTGCTTGGCCCAGACCAAGAGCTTGGTCTTCAGTGACCTCTCATCCCTCTGTGTTGAAATCTGTTAAATCTCAGACCTCTCCAAACAGGCAAAAGCCCACCTGCGAGTACCATTAGAGGCCTAACACGAGGAATTTACCACAACTGCATCTTGGTGGCCAAAACCTTCTGCAGCATTTACCTGATGCGATTTCTGTGTAAGAACCAGCAGGGTTTGGGCAGGGCTGGGATGCCACGTGAACTAAAATCTATCAGAGGAAATGTGAGGACAAAACAGAGATCCCATCCACGGTGACACAAGTACACATGATGTGAAGTGATACTTCAGATGCACTCTTTCAAGAGTAGGCAGGATCACAATAACACAGCCCATTAATTCAGCATTTGTGTTCTGCTGCCTAATGGAGTCAAGCCGGAACGATCACATGTACAGCCCCACCAGCTCTCCTCCCGACAGGCATCCCGCGCAGCGTGCGGAGGAGGGCACTCAGCACCGGCCGCACGGTCCCTGCGGGACCTCACTGCCCGCTGCAGACCCCGTGGGATGTGCCTTCCGCGGGTGGGCTGCTGCTGACCCGCTCAGAACTTCCAACCCGGTCAGGATTCCAGGTTACACCCACCACCAAAACCCCAAAATAATTTTGTTACAAACAACCCGTTTTACTACGTTATTGTGCTGACACCACTGTGCCAGCAATGCCATCTCCAGCAGTACCTCTGATAAAGGAGGGAGGTGTGAATAACGTGATTGGGAGGGACGTACTTCTTCAGAGCAAGTTACAACGTGTATCAGTAGAGCCCGTTACACCTCTCAAATGGGAGTCAGAGAGGGAGGCAAGATTTCCACTGGTGAAACTCTGGGTATGCATTTCGGAAGCTGTGAATATAATTTGTGGCTCTGTCTTTGCATTTAAAATCCATAGTTATGTGGCAAGTGTTCCCTTCATCTACAGGCCAAAGTTTTCCTCCTGTTTCTCCCTCCTGGCTTGGCTTGCCATAATTTCTTTTCAGTATTTCCAATTCCTCTTTTTTTTTGTATTTAAAAGAAAAAACAACAAACCTTAAAGCCTTTCATCCTATCTTTTGCTAACAGCTGTGGTATTAAGGAGGTCAAACAGACAATGTTCTTGACTTTGCATTTTCAAAGGATTTTGGCTAAGCCTTGCCTTGCTATTCTTTGGGTTCCACCAACCAGGGGAACCTGGGAGCACCTCTCACCTCCTGGGTCCACGGGAGCACCCTGTCCTGACCCTGAACAGAGGCTGGGACGGGATGTGGTGTCCTCACTCCTCACCAACCCAGGGACCCAAAGTGCCTCAGCTGGGAGAGGGTTGGAATGTGCTCCCACATACCCCTGGCTGCAACACAGAGTGTGTCCGAGCTACAGATTAGACACAGTCTCAGTATCCTAGCCCACATCACATTTGCCATCTGCTACAGGTCCAGAGGTCTTGACCAGCTACGCTTCTTCTCTTCCCAAGCACAAAGATAATGCTTTTGAAAATAATCTGCTAAATGCACACTCTTCCCCAAACTTATGCAAACCCACTACGACAGTGCCTTTACAAAAGCTTTCAGACTGAGCCACCCAATCCACAGACGGTGCTGTAGTACCACTATCCATCTCCTGAGATGGTACTTATTCATATTCACATGCTTGATTTTGGGCTCAAGGAACCAAGGGGTGAAATGATGCCTGACTGAAGTCAATGGCAGTTTTGCTGCTGACTTTCACAGGACCACTGTACCACTCTCTGTAGCCACAATTAACCTGAAATACATTAACATCTGAATCCTAAAATCAAGTTGATGGGGACGGATCTAAATAAATTAAAGGGAAGAAGGACAAAAGCTATCTTTTTAGAGACAAACTGCTAGAGGCTCGACCTAATAAAAGAAGCCGATTCCCATTCACTCCAACGCAAACCGTGAGTCCTTGGCTAAAGTATCTTGATGTCAAGTTACTTCAACAAGACATACAAACACTAATCTATTTTCTGTCTTAATAGCTGATACTTGCATTTTAATGAAAAGTCCAAATATCTAACCACCAGAGAGCATTGGTGTGATTTATAATGTTCTGTATTTATTTAAATGTAGGTCAGAATAATATTGACCTTGCAAAGGACATACAGAAAAGAGTGCACTTGCTCAACTGATGTGATTCATTAGAAGAAATTCACACCTGTACTTCAGGTAGATTTGCTGATGAGCACCTGAAGAGTAAACTAGAATGAGGTTCAACACATCGGAAGATCATAGTGACTTCATATTTCAGTGAGCATCAAGATTTATTGTCCCTCAAGGTAAATATTGACTCTGGTTTTCCCTCAGTCGATGTTGTAGCTTTCAAGACAGTAAATCTTGGTGTTCACCTCAACTAAAGTCAATATCTGCTTATTATATTAGAACAACCAAACTGATCACTGTAGCAGTTGCCTGAGACCCTGAGGACAACCTCTGTGCTATTCATTTCTAATAAAAATCGGCTAAATTCATAGCTAACATAAGTTCATTTCACATCGCTGCCCTTATACCACGGTTACCTTAGACCTAATACATTGAACCAGCCAGAACCGAAGAAATAACAACCTACTTTTAAACTGTAGAGACCACCATGAATAACACTAAAACTGGAAAAGATCTCATATAGGAAAGAGAGCTGATTTGCTCTGGTTTTCAATGACACTTGGTGGTAAGGAAATTCAAGCACAGATATTAAACCACTCCTACTGAGACTGGCCTGCAATTTGCCCATTTTTAATACTTTTTGCATACCCACTTCTATGTTCTCTGCATACCCAGGCTGCAAGAGGAGGAAGGAGTGGAATGTCACCGTGCAGAAGTGGCCCTCTCCATCTCTTACAGCTTATGGCCATCACTTTGTGAAATCCAGACCACAACCAGCTCCTCTTGCAACCTGCCTGACATGGATCCGGAGCACGGTGGGAAATACAGCTCCAAAGTTGTCCATCCATTGCAACTACCTGTAAATTTGACTTCTATGTTGACTCCAACCAGTTCATCCAAATCTCTTTTTTTGTTTAAGGTGCCCATGTACTGACTGAGTAATTCTCACAATGCTGTCTTCACATTCCACTTAATCCAAACCAGATAATTTCTAATAATAAGCTTCTTTGATTCAATTCTTTAAATCTGAATTAAAAATGGAGTACTTAATTTGTCAGTTACTTAAGTGCATGTTTGATTTGGCAGATCTAAGCATGCATTTAAAAGATTTACCAAATTAACTGCCTATCTGAAGGACAAGTACTTGCACGTTAACAAACAGTACATCACAGAAATGACCTCATTAAAATTTCAACATTAAACAGTTCTCTTTAAAATAAAATTGATTTTATTTCATGCTAGCTTATATATTGATCACAATCGCCAAAAATATGCTAGCTGCTCACCAGTATTAAAACTGATTGTACAATTAATTTTCAAGCAATTCGGATTTTGCAAAGCAGCCATTTTACTGATGAATACTTGTCTTTAGGTATTTGCAAATAGCCACCAAAATTAAAAAAATATTACTCAAGAACGATTTAGAGCACAAAAGTTTGAATAGATCAGCATGTGGTAAGACTTCTGAAATTACCAGAATTCCTGAATTTTTTATGCCTCTAGCAGATACCTGCACAAATATTCGTGAAGCAAATTCAGCACTTTTAGTTTTCATTTACACCCAAATCAAAGCAGTTGTTTTTTACCTCCTTTGTGGTACAGAAAAAAGAAAATCAATTAGAACTCCGATAAGGTTATGAAAAGCCTTCAGAGGCGTTGAACCAAGTTTGTAGAAAACCTAGACTTGCCTCCAACTTTGTAGCTGGCAAAACAGTGAGATCAAGTTTATTCTAAGTATGAAATATGAATTGAGAGTTCAGGCAGTAATTACCCTGACCCAGACAGAAAGACGTACCAATTCCCAATCTCTGCCCTGCGGGCAGTATGGGAACTCCTACAGAAACAGACCCCTCCCATGACTCTAAGGGACTAACCATGGTGTCAGCCTTCAAAAACACTGTTGAGAAGTGATTCTCACTGAGTAGGAAGGGTAAAAACAATTACCAATCCTCAGAAGTTTCCCCAGATCATGATTATCTATTTATAGCCTGACCCTCAACCTGGCCCAACTATAATCCTAATTTACACATGAGAAAGCTGAGGGTGAAGAATTAAGTGGTTTATTAGAGGCTGGCAAGGGAGCCCTCAGGGAGCAGGTGACTGAATCTGGAAATGCCCTATTTCTTGCACTAACCGGATGACATCTCAGCTTAAAATCAGACACTGAAAAGTTCAGATAAAGACATTTCAGGATGAAGCCATCAAAAAATGCAGCACTGTAGAATTCTGGCTGTGAAAGGAGGAAAAAGAAAAGAGCAAAAATTATGAAAGCAGCAGAGTGTTCTTGCTATGAAGACACCTGGTTGCTCCACATTCCCTCACCATGGCCTCTAGATGCTTTTAGTGTATCTAGCCTTGTGCTGGACTTTAACAAACGGTCCTAACAAATGCCTTATTTTCTTCTAATGGATGATTAAATATGCAAAGTCAGACACCGCTGTATTTCAAATTCTTAAGTGCAAGGAGTGGAAAATGCCTTGTTTAAAAAGCTAATTGAAGTGAGCTCTGCCGAAGCCCCGTCATTACAGCTCACACTTATAGAACTAACATGTTGTTCAGCAAGGTTTATTAATTCACATTTTCTAGTAGTAAGTGGTTTTATTTTCTGTAAGATTGGCGCAGGCATTAAAAACATCAAGTTGTAATGCAGAAAAGCACGAGCGAGCTTGCTTGGAGATTAAAAGAAGTTGGCATCATTCAACGTGAGAAAATAAGGGAGAATGTGCAACTCCTTGCCCCAAACCTGCCTCCCAGTTTTACTCAAGGTCTTAGTGTCACTACAGCCTTTGGGAGGCAGAACACGGCACGTAGTATATATCACCCTGCAGATACCGTGCACATATTGGGTATTTATTTCTACCTGAAATACTCAGGCAAGACAATTTAGTCTTGGTTATGCAAAAAAAGAGGAGATGTTAAAGTGTGAATGGGGGATATGCAAATACAGTCACAAATGACCAGCTCCTGTGGCTCTGCTTTGTATTTTATTTTTTAATTATGTTTCTTCACTATCAAGAAAATGCTGAACCTAGACAAGATATTAACAAATGCCATTTTACCATGTTGTCAAATATGGGTGTCTAAAAAAAAAGGCAGAAACTCGTTAGCGAGAGTTTTGGTGCATTTCTGCTGATTCCAGAAGCTGCAGGTGCTGTAGCTTCTGCTGTCTCCCTGTCACAAAGCTAGGCAAGCGTAGCAAATTTAAGTAGATATAAATAAATCAATGTCCCGTGTTTTTGAAACAGCGCATTTTGCTGCAGCTGAAGGATAGTTTCAGGGGTAACAAACGAATGTGGCACCTCTCTGGATGAATCTGTTATGCAGCAATAATGCTGGATCCAGTTAAAGAGAGGAAGGGAAAAAAAGCTGATTGATGAAGAACAACATCGAAGCCCCTTTTTACTAAATGAGAACAATAAGGTAAGATGAAGACAGATTGCAACACCAACCTGAGCCTTTGCAGATGTCCATGTTAGCAGGGCATGACAAGCAGAAAGGAAAGAAAATTATATATTCATTAGTTTACCTGCTGTATGATAATATTGTGAAGAAAAAAAAAAAAGGCTGAAAATCTGGTTAAAATAAAATTGCTACAATGTAAGGTTGCATTCAATTCTTTGACTTCCCCAGCTTTCAAAACAAAAATCCCTCAAGCAGAAATCAGGCATTTACTTGTGAGTAAAAAGAATGACTGCGCTGAAGAATAAAGCAGAGTTCCTTCAGCTTCATCCAGCAATCCTCTGGATTTCGTGAGTGTGTCTCACGACCAGAGCCTTAGGCCAACAAAAAAAAAATTAAAAATCTATGAAGCTTAACCTGAAATCTGGTAAGAAACCCCACAATTATGGGACATGGATCACAACAGATATGAAAAGCTTTCAGACATTTAAATCTTAATTGGGTGGCACTGCCTTTAGCCGCCGGCAGATGACACGCAGTAGGCATGCCAGGCGGCACGCAGCCAGCTGGCCTTTATCCGGTGGGACCCCGTCTCCATGAACTCCAGCAGCAACTCCAAGTAGATTCCACCATGGAAAAAATAATTAAATGATAAAAATTCCCTTACGTGGGCACACAGCACGTGCCCATCCTACAGAATGGGAGGGCTGTGTGGAGGTGGCTGACAACGGGATCTGCAGGGTCTGCTGGCTCTGCAGGACCTGCACTATTCCAGCCTGGGCAGCACGGACAACATACACATCGGTTAACAGAGCCCGGGTAGCCTGGTGCTCCCCTTCCTCTCACTGGATTGACATGCCAAACGAAGCCCGTGCAGACGCGTCCCAGGAGCCATCGGGGTTTGGGGGACACAGGGCACCTGAGCAAGCCTGCAGCCACCACGGCCCTCTGCCCAGCCAGCCCGAGCTCCAACACCAAATCACAGCCTTCCAGTAGGTCAAAAACCTGCCCCGGTGGGATATGAGCGAGTTTATTACTAGATCTGGAAGCCAAGTCATCTGCCACATGAAATGAAATGAACGCCGGTGCTAAACACAAACAGTCCCAAAGAAGCACTTTCTTTGCAGGCATCTCTACAATACGCAATCTAAAGAAAAGACCGTCAGAGCTTACTGTTACGTTAGAAACGACACCTCGGAGACAAAGTTTCAGCCCTAGTCTTTCTTTTAACAGATTTTAAATAATTTCAAGATCTAAAAACTTCAAATTGATATTCTGTTAGTTTATTTTCATGTCTTAAGCAAGAATGGATTAGCGCGGCAGAGCAGTCACACGTTTGTCCTTACACAGTGTGATCTGGGAGCAACAATTTTCCACACGAGATTCAAAACCAGTTAGCTGACGAGAACAACTTGATTGATAGCACTATAGACAAGAAACAGAAGAGATTGGGAAATGTCAGGTGGTTGAAAGTTACGTTTTCTGAAACACACTTCCCTGACACTGCACCAAAGGTTGGGAGCAGAGAGAACAGCAGCCTGCTCCTGGGGGCTTCCCGCAGTCACAGGAAGAAACAGTCCAGAATAAGGTTCCTGCAAAAGCAGGAACAGAAATGTAAAGCAGCTCGTAACCTGATTGTTTCGTTAGGATGAGACTGTCACTCTCCCCCCAGTCCACTCAGCAGCACGTCAGATTCCACCGCGGCAGCATCCGGACAGAAGCGGATACTCGTAGGGGGGGCAGGACAGACGCTGATGGATGAGTGATAGATCCCATAGCTTCAGAGCGCGGAAAGATCACCCAGAGCCTGATTAGTAACTGGAGCTGGAAAATTTTTTCTTAGAAGAGCAAGTTACTGCAGAAGCCAGGATATTTGACAGCCTGTTGCACCGCGTATTTGTGGTAGCTGTCTTCCTGCCAAGACAGGCAGATGTTAGGACTGCGTTTAAACGCGGCATTAACTCCAGCAATTTTCTCTGTATAATTACAGGTAACGCAGACCTCCTAGCAGTGCTGCTGAGAGGCCAGCCTCGTGACAAGGCAGCTGAATTCACAGATTTGAAGGCAGCTACAATCACACCACCCCATGCTTAGAAATCCTGCAATTGTTATGATCCGACAGTTTTTATTGATATTTCTTACAGGCGGATCCAGACAGAAAAGATTTAGGCACAGAAGAGCCACGTTTTCTTTCCCAAATGCATACGTTCAAGCGAAATGATGTGCTGCAGAGAGAAACCGTGCTTCTACCTGGGACCACTCCCTAGCCAGAACATCCATATTTAATAAACGAAAGGCTCCCTTGAGCCAGTTAAATTCTATCCAACCTACTTTGAACAGCAGAGTGCACGTATACTATCCCCCGGGCCAAAAGATGAGGGAAGTGCTCGTGAGCTGCTACCTTGTGGGTAGCTGGTGTCTCTGTAGTTCTGGCATCTTCTGCATTTCCCTTCCTTTCTTTCAGAGCAGGGAATATACATTTTCAGATTCTTACATTTCAATCATTGGCCTGTATTTTGAGGTTAAACGCTTTACATGGTGAAGTTAAACACTTTACATGGACCTGTACAAATCCACACGAATCAGTGGAGAGTCTGCTACTGACTTCCACCGTTTGGGTCACACTGTAGCAAGCAAAGAATGTCTGGACATTTATAAGTACATCACTAAAATATAGAAAAAAAGAAGCATGATCATGGAGAATTTTTGCTGCAGTACATATTTATTTAAAATGTACCTCAATAGTGCCTATATATATTGCTGGTTAATGAGAAGCTATATATTAAAAAAAAAAAAAGATGGTTTTGGAATAAATCTCACCAGGAATGACTGCATAATTCTACATACACGTGTCCATTCTCCACAAACAACAGCATCTCGTGCATAGTTGTTTCATTTGTACCTTGGTTTTAAGGAGTTTATTAGCATCTGACTATTGAAACCCTACTCAAAACCAGAATTCCTGAACTATTCATGGACCAGTGGATAACGTACCCCATAATAACCACCACCAGTGCACCAAGTCCTGCCCTGTACCACTGCAGCATTCAGGAAGGGTATGTCAGGGCACAAGTGATTCAGCAGTTCTCACACCTCTACATTCCCCAGAGCACCACCTTCATGCATCCATGATTCTGGAAATAATGGAGTGAAAAAGGCTGTTTCCCAAAACAGTAAGTAAAAGGAGAAAGTAAAAGCATATGGAGACTACACAACACAGCTGTGTGTCGCACACACAAGCTACCCTACCCAGAACCTTTTAGAGAATTAAATAATGCAACAGAAAAATAGCATGTGGTATAAATTAGAGGACACAGTAATTTAAAGATCATGCAAGCGGCCTAAAAAAAAGTTTTCACTCAGAGAGCCCACAGAAGATTAGAAAGAGAGGAAAACTAAAAGGTAGAGACAAGAAACTGAAGTTGAATGGCAGATCTGAAAGGAACAGGAGAGTCGAAAGAAATAAAGGGAAACATCGCTACCCATCGCAGGAACAACACAGAGAAAGCCCAACACTAAAAATAATCAATTTATAATAGAGGGAATGGTAGGAAATGAAAGATCACCAACAGGGTGAAGGGAAAGAAAGGAGAGACAAACTTTTTATGATGGGCACTGGCTCAGAAAGTTTGGCTAACAAGGAGGGCAGACTTGAAGAGACACTTGAAATAACTTCTGGGTCAATGGAGTTATTTAGGAATGATGGAGGCAAGATTGGGCAGCATTCTTCAGAACATGCAATGCGAGAGAGCTGGAGAAGGAAAAGGGGGAAAAGCAGTAAACTGCTTAGCAGTCAGATAAACTTTCATTCTTGGAAAAATATCTTCCTACAGACATTATCTGTAAGCAGCAGAAAATAAGAAGGAGACGAGTAGCAGGCAGCATGGGTTTGTCAAGAACAAACCATGTGAAATCATTCTGACGTCCTTCGGTAACAGGATAACAGATGCTGTGGATAGGGCTGAAATGGCAGGTATTATGTTGACTTCAGTAAGCCTTTCACAGTACCTCTCAGGCTAAGGAAATATGGTCCGGATGAATCTAATACTCAGTGAGTACAAAGTATGTTGGAAAATCATACTCTGAATAGTTAACAGTGTTAAACAGGCAAAAAAATTCACACATGCCTCTGCAGAGCTTTTCATTCTGTATCCAGTCATATTCCTTGTTTTCATTATTTTGGGGCTGATGGACTGAAAATGATACTTAGCAACTCTGCAGATGCTTCTGAGGCAAGAGGGACAGTGAGGTAACAGGAGGACAGGAAGAGAATTCAAAACGGGCTTTATGAATTGGAGAAATGGACTAAAAAAATGGGTTGAAAGAGAAGTGCAGAACTACAGTGATGACAGACCGACCAGTCAACAGCACGAACGCAGGATGAAAGACAACCGTCCCCTCAGTGGTACCACTGCCCTGCATCCAGCAATTTTAGAGAGCTGTAAAGAGAACAGCATTCAATAACATCGTAAAAAGAAAAGACAAATGTAGAGTTTGTGAAACACAGAAGTACCACTTCAGCTATGGCACGGATTCAGCTCAGGAAGCACGTTCAGACGTGTGGACCCATCTTTATGAGAAATTTGAAGGACTGGACCAAGAGCCAACAGATGACAATAAGATTAATAAGACCAGAATCAAATTGCCAAGGTGAGCGGCGGCATTCCCAATTTTGCTTCACAGGCAAACATTTAAAACACCAGTATAATTAGTGACAATCTATACGACGACAGGTCTGTCAACGAAGCATGGTATCACTGGCAGATAAAACAGCAATACTGAGTCATAAAAAGAAATAACTCTGCTGTATCATACCAGATGCAGAGTAGGAGAAAGATACCTGAGAGAGCTTTAAAGAGATCTTCCAGCAGCTTGAAACTATCTGTCTGTAGCATCACTGAGCTCTGTTGCCTTGAATAAATCACAGACTGCCAGACTGCATTCTGGAAACCAGGGACTCTCTCCTATCTCATACAGGAATAAGGTGGTGGAATTACCATTATATTAAATATTAACAGCATTGTTACAACACTGCCTACAGTCCCAGTTCCTCATTGTAGAATGACGACATTGATAATGACGGAGTGGTTAAGGGAAGCCCAGAAAAATAATTCAGGGTATGAAAATATTGACTTAGAGTAACAAAATACAGAAACCCACCTCTTTGGTTCAGGTGGGGAAGAGCACACTTGATCATTTTTGAGAATATACAGAGAAGTTTTCTCTTAGAAGAAGTCTTCTTAAACTAGCAGGTAAGATATAGGTTTCCAAGACTGAAAGCTGCATTGGGCCCAGAGAGTTGTGGTGAATG